>NC_087201.1:132685006-132687506 GCF_015104395.2 Macrobrachium nipponense
TTGATTCTTAAAGAAAAATTTCAGTAACACTAAGCATATTATGGCTTCGTATACACTATTTACCCTCCATTGCATCTTGAAAGTGTTACAAGGAAACGTCAACTGTATTTGTCCCCAAAGAAAAATTCTTAAGAAAAAAATTTTCTCATTTTTTTCATATTTCCTTGTGTAGTCCAGAAGGCTGGTGTTAATTTATTAAGAATCTCGTGCTGGTTAATAATATCTCGCTGACTACTCTACACGTCCCTTTTTGTAAAGCCCTTTTAAAACCTAAAATACATCCTCTCTCTCTCTCTCTCTCTCTCTCTCTCTCTCTCTCTCTCTCTCTCTCTCAGCGTTTTAGTACCACCCATCATCCCCCTCCCCAACCCCTCCTTCCATCTACTCTTGGGCCTGGGCTTTGCCTTTGACTAATCCTTTGAACAAGAAGGAGGGGTGAGAGAGAGAGAGAGAGAGAGAGAGAGGTGGGGGGAGCCAGCCTCGTCATACTAGCTCTAATGAGAAAGCTTTTCATTGCACGTCGCATAAGCTTAATATAACATACATTCTGGCGCTGGTTTTAAAAGAACTTAGGCTTCGAGCGGAAGACTTATTTTTTGTCTTTGTTGAACGTGTTTCTCTCTCTTTCTCTCTTTTTTTTCTCTCAGCCTATATAAAGATTTTTATTTCTTTGTGGAAAATAGAGCAGGAGGAAGAAAGAAGGTTACTAGCTCAGCGCCATAGTTCTGTTTAAGTTTGATATAATATTAAGTTATACCAGATCATTTTGGTTTTCTGTAAAAGAAAACTATTGAGATGGCTTTGTCTGTCTGTCCGTCCGCACTTTTCTCCTGTCCGCCCTCAGCTTAAAAACTACTGAGGCTAGAGGGCTGCAAATTGGTATGTTGATCATCCACTCTCCAATCACCAAACATACCAAATTGCAGTCCTCTAGGCTCAGTACTTTTGTTGTTTTATTTAAGGTTGAAGTTAGTCATGATCGCGCGTCTGTCAACGCTATAAGACAGGCCACTACCGGGCCGCGGCTAAAAGTTTCATGGGCCGCGGCTCACACAGCATTATACCGAGACCACCGAAAGTTAAACCTATTTTCGGTGGCCTTGAGTATAAGCTGTACAGAAAACTCGATTGCGCCGAAGAAACTGCACGTTTGTTTTTGTTTTTTTACTTTTCCTGTTTGGTTAGACAGTGTTGAGATGGGTAGCTATCGAAAGCCAGTTATGGCTGCTATAAAAGCACCTGCCTTTTTGGCATGGAAACCGAAATATAAAATCTAAGATAAGATTGTATGCGTGTAGGAACGTATGAAAAATTATTTTTATCAATGGTTAAAGAATCACACAGCGGTTTGAATGATATTCCCTTATGTTTATGATAGGGTTTAGTTGTTACTTGTACGCTAATTTATGTTTGTCATTTAATTCGTGACTTAAACGTACTTGATGCAGCTTCCTGCAAATGATTCCTTTCTGGTGAAATAAACGATCACTTGTGCGTTGTTTTCAGGAAAAGATATACAGTAAAACCTCATATCTGATGTTTAGTATCAGGACGCAGTCCACGCATTCAGCTCGCAGAGATGAAAAAGGAAGCAGACGTTGTTATAGCATGCAGCATCAAAGCGGAATTAGCTTTCGTGAAAATAAAGCTTTTCAAAAAATAAATAGATAACTAAATGAATAAATAAATAGGAAAGAATGTTGGAGGATCATAAGAAACTGCGACTCTTAGTGAGAGCTGAGTCTTCAAGAGAATAGGATATTTACCAAAAGCACCTCCGAAAAAAGCTCCTCTCCAACAAACGGCCCTCTCCTCTCTCTCTCTCTCTCTCTCTCTCGGGACTCAGGGAGGAAGCTTGGGCATCGAAGAACCTCTCTCTCTCTCTCTCTCTCTCTCTCTCTCTCTCTCTCTCTCTCTCTTGGAAACGAGTATTCTGGCAGAAAAGTTTCCTAAGAGCCAAGGTGCATTAAATCAAGGTGGCAGAAGTAAGAGATGCATTAATGAGATGGCTGCCTGCCGGCCCTCAGCCATCCATTCTCCACCCTCCTCTTTGGCTCTCCATCCCCTCCCCTCCCATTACCCTACCTTTCCCCTCTCCTCCTGCTCCCTGGTTACCCCCTACCCACCTACCTACCAATCTACCTTCCCGTCCCATCCCTTCCTATATACCTACCCTTCCTTTCCCTCCTCTCCTCTCCTTTCCTCTCCCCTCCCCTCCCCTCCCCTCCCATTTCCCTACCTTCCCCTCTCCGTCTGCCCCTAGTTACCTCCTACCCACCTACCCTTCCGTCCCTTCCCTTCTGCCCTTGTTTCGCCTCCTCCTATATACCTACCCTTCCTTCTCCTCCCCTCCCCTCCCATTACCCTACCTTTCCCCTCTCCTTCTGGCCCCTAGTTACCTCCTACCCACCTACCTACCAATCTACCTTCCCGTCCCATCCCTTCTGCCTTCTGGTAACCTCCTATATAGTACCCTTCCTTCCCCTCCCCTTCTCTCTTG
>NC_087201.1:132690006-132699934 GCF_015104395.2 Macrobrachium nipponense
GAGGAATTATATGGGAGAGCAAGAAGCCGTCCATTTCCTATTTTGGCCTGAATTTAAAATGAAACGGAAATTTGTTTCCGTGAGTGTTTTAATTGAAATTCTTTTTTTGTTGTTGTTCCAATGCTGGGGGTGTTGTCTCTCCCTCTCGACGTTTCGTGGGAAAATGGTTTAATAGCTCAAGATGATTTAACAATGGCATCCATAGGCGGTTATCATAATGTTTACACACCTAATTACCCTGGACGTCGAGTGGCTCTCCACCAATAAAATAAATGATGGATGAGGACGGTTCCAGAGGGAGAGGTCCTTGGGAATAATATAGGAGGAGGAGGAGGAGGAGGTGGAGGAAGAAGAAGAAGGAAATATGGATAAGAGGATGATGGAAACGAAGTTAGGAAGGGAGGAAAATCATAAATACATGGGAGGAACTTTGCCTGCAGGTGTGATGGGGGACGCTGCCACAGAATTGGAAATGGGATGGAAAGATGGAGAGAGGGGGAGGGGGAAGGGGGGGGGAGTGAGATGGGAGTGGGTGTGAAGAGTCCAAGATAGAATAGAAGATGGGAAGTGGATGATGGAAGGAGGTTGACTGAGTGGATTGTAGTCCTCAGTTTTGAAAGATGCTTCCGGATAAGTGATTGATGTTGTTGATGATGGAGAGAGGCTGGGGGAGAGCCAAGGGGGGAGGGGGGAGCTGTGGAAAAGGGGTTATTGTGAAGTGATTGAAACCGTGATGGATGTTTCTCGATGGTGATTATAGATTGCTTTGTGTGTTCGCCACTTCTCTTTGCTGTCGTTGGAGGGGGTGTGTGAGGGGAGTTCCTCCTCCTCTTTGCTGTCGTTGGAAGGGGAGGGAAGTTCCTCCATCCTCCTCCTCCTTCCTCCTCCTCCTCGAATGTCTCTTATTTGGGACTGAATGTATGTGGGTGAGATTAAGGCCAAACATTTTCGTTCCCCATTTTCTCGCGGTTAGAGGCGTTAAAGCTCCTATTTTATTATTATTATTATTATTATTATTATTATTATTATTATTATTATTATGCGTTGGCAGTTAACGTCCGCCCAATCGTCTCTGAAAATATGTCACCACAGTCACCCAGTTTATATCTTCGCCTAAAGAGAATGTTGTGAGAGTAATATTCTTTCGCAGATATTCTTCTTTTGAGAATATTCTCATTTTGAGTATAATCTGCCTTTGAGAATATTCTCTTTAGAATATTTGCACTGCTGGGCGAATGTCCTTGACGACGCCTAACTTCATATTCTCGCGCAATTTCCTTCAGTAGCCTCTCTCTCTCTCTCTCTCTCTCTCTCTCTCTCTCTCTCTCTCTCTCCTGTAAGAGTAAAATTTCCTCTCTAGTTTTCTTCATCTCTATGAAAAAGGCTTTCGTCCAGTGTGTGTGTGTGTGTGTGTGTGTGTGTGGTGTTACTAAGTAACGTATTGTTATACCATACGCGGCGTCTCCGGGCAACTGGAACTACCGTCGCATTCCTAATTTTCTTTATGGTATCTCAGCTTCTGGTCTTTTTATTTGATTCATATTTTAAGTTTATGCAACGGTAGCTATATACACCTTATTTAGAGAGAGAGAGAGAGAGAGAGAGAGAGAGAGCGACGAGAGCCGCGCGAGGAGAGAGCTCATTGGGAAGCCGATGAGAGACTGAATCGAGAGACCGAGAGACTGCAGGACTTGACTGCGCGATGTGATGCATGAAGAGAGAGAGAGAGTTGGAGGAAGGAGAGAGAGAGAAGGAGAGAGAGAATAGAGAGAAGAGAGAGATGGTTGGGACCCTGGTTTTGTAGGGCGATGAGTTTCGTGCAAGCATTGTTTTTGTTTTAATTTTGATGGTACAAGAGAGAGAGAGAGAGAGAGAGAGAGAGAGAGAGAGAGAGAGAGAGAGAGAGAGAGAGTTCTTTGGAGGCCTGGTTTTTTATAACTGTTTTGCTAAAAAATGATGCTCTTATCACATTTAAAACGATTGTTAATTTTTTTTCATCATATCTGCTATGATTAAGTAAAGTTTGATTGATATACAGGGTGTCCATAAAGTCCCAGTACCATTACAATCCATAAATACTTGTAATGGTGATGGGACTTTATGGACACCCTGTATATTCATCCCAAGGAGGTTGCTGTACTTATGGCGAAATGTTGATCTTCCCGATGCTGAGTAAATGCAAATGGTACGTTTATTTTCGTGCTTACGAAGGAGTTGTCCTATTTATAAATCATGTTTCTGTGGACATGAGAAAGAAATTTGTCAGGAATATTGAGCGGATAGACTCATGCACTGTTACACGGATGTTGTGCAACTCGAATTGCAAAAGTTCAAGCGGAGATGCAGTGCATTGCTACCCTTAAGCAGTTCTCCTTTACTTTATAATTTACTTAGATTTTAGCTATCTTTGTTTATTATTTGGTATATATATATATATATATATAGTATATAGATATAAATATATATATATATATATATATATATATATATATATATATATATCTATATATATATATATATATATTTCCTATTTTATTTTCTAATCACTGATCTCTTCTTTTTTCATTTCCTGTTGCCTTTTGTTATTTCTATCAAATGAACACCGTATTCATAGGAAGCTTGTATTTTAAATCAGGTTGCTTTGTTGGCTTGTTCAGTATGATTAGGATTCATGATCTGAATAATAATAATCATCATCATCATCATCTTTCTGTATTTCCTGTTGCCTTCTGTTACTACTTCTTTCAAATGAACACAAATTTTCCATAAGAATGGGGTTCAACTTCTGAATAATGATAATAATAATAATAATAATAATAATAATAATAATAATAATAATAATAATAATAATAATAATAATAATAATTATAATAATCTCTGTATTTTCTATTGTCTTCTGATACTGCTTGCAAATGAACTCTATATTCTTTTGAAGCTTGAATTTCAAGTCATTGGCTTCTATGGGTTTGTTCCATATGAATTAGGGTTCTCGATCTGAATAATATAGTAATAATAATCTTTCTGTATTTCCTGTTGCCTTCTGTTACTTCTTTCAATTGAACACCATTTTCATTTTAAATTTCCATAAGAATAGTGTTCATCTTTGAATAAAATAATTAATAATTAATAAATAATAATAATAATAATAATAATAATAATAATAATCCTTTTGCATTTCGTATTGTCCTCTGTTACTTCGTGCCAGTGACCACTATATTCTTTGAATCATGAATTCAAAGTCAATGTCACCTGTGGGTTTGTTCCATAAGAATAGGGTTCATCTTCTGAATAATGATAAAAATAATAATGACTTGGCATTGCGTCGCAAACCTTATGCAATCTCGTAGGAAGAAGGCGCGCGCGGGAAATGGACGCGCGAGTGCATGAGAGAGAGAGAGAGTAAGGAGAGTTCAATTTGTGGAATGAATAGTCGATCTAGGCGTTCCTCCACTTCTTTCCGAATAAATGATGCGCCTTCCTTTCTCGAGTACTTAGACTTTCTTTCAACTTCTTTTTCTCTCTCCTTTTCTCTCTTCTTTTTAGCCCAAATCTCTTGGCGGCTTCTTGAAAATCCTAAATGAAGAAGAAAGTCTGGAAAAAAGTTTTGGTCCATTTTTCAGTATCACGAGATTCCCATTAGTCGCAGTCTTTTATGCAAAACTTGGCGATCGCTTTCATATCATTAGGAAGGTAAGACTTTCCATTAAAAGGGATTCATTAAGCTCTCTCTCTCTCTCTCGCTCTCACTCTCTCTCACACTTACTATCTCTCTCTCACACACACACACTCTCTGTCTCTCTTAGTTATTCTGGTAATGTTAAAATTCTTGTTAAGAAAATAGAACGTGGTATGGTAAATCGAGCTGATTATTACAATCCTCTTCGACACATTCACTGACAATTTGATCGTGCATTTGTGTTTGGAGGAGAGAGAGAGAGAGAGAGAGAGAGAGAGAGAGAGAGAGAGAGAGAGAGTTGGGGAGGGAGGGGGAAGTTCCTCAAGTGTTAGCCCTAACTTTTTCGATTAGGGTCGTTGAATGTCAAAGCCTTTTAAGAACTCGATGAAGAAAAGAATCCTTGTGACTTGAAGTGATTTATAACTGTCAGTAGGTTAATGAATATTGTATATGCAAGTTATTCTTGTAGTGATGTGATGGATTTGAGAGGGAAAACTCCACCCTCAAGTTTGAAGATTTCTTGCACTTTTCTATTTCTATAGTCAGACCTCAACGGCCGTAGTCGACTTTACTTTAGGACAGCTGGTACATTTTTACAATTTATTGTCCAGACGTTTCCCTCTGCTAAGACTCATATTTGTACAGACATATACTATTTGTCGTTAGCTTGATAAGTTGTATGAACGCAGACTTCCTTACTGTTGACTCACTTTGCAGGGGCTAGTCAGTTAACACCTCTAGCTGCTCTATAGGCAATCTTTTGTATCATGAGGCTGTTCATCTGCTAGCCACATTTGCGCTGGTTCATGTCCGTTGAACCTTCGTCTAAGGGCACAGACTCGTATTATAAGTGCCACCAGCTAGGACTGCTACATTTGGCTACTGTGCCATCAATACCATAAGCTAAAATTGCCCTGTTTGCATTCACGTACTATTAGTACTAATGTCCAGTGAGTGCCATCAACTAGAACTTTTGCATTTGTCCAGACTTATGTATCATTAGTACCAGGAACAATATGTCTGTACGTGATTCCCTTTCACACTCCGACTAGTAACACCACCTTCTTTGATCTAGTGCTTTTTCGCAGATATAAAAAGTTAGCACCTCAAGTTGGTCTGTTTCCCTTGTTTAGACGCGTGAAAAGATTAATCAGTGCGTAAGTGAAAATGCAATCCATTCGTGGCATTTTATTTAATTACAGAAATCTTTGTTAACAAGGAACTTGAGACATTTTGTTCGTCGTAACTTCTCTATCATACGAATGAACACAGTAGATTGTAGAGGTCGTTTACGTTGAAATTCACTCGCCTCTTGCGTCCATATAAGACATTATTTACATTTCATCGATTTTAAGGTGTTATTGTCAATTGTTTTCGTCGTAGTTATCGTAGTTATTGTAAGAGTATTTGTTTTTTATGTTCACGAAAAGAATTGTGGATTTTTAAAAATTAATTTTATAACAATAGATTCTTTGTGAAAAAATGACAGTTAGCGTTTTACAAAGATAAATGTATTGAAAACAGTTGAATTCCAGTTCTTGCAATGTATTGGGTACGTTTGGAAATAGAAATAAATGAAGACACTTCTTAACAATAATTATTTTGTAAAGATAAATGTATTTATATCCGGTTCCAGGCCAATGTAACTTAAAAAAATTGAGCTTCGTTAAATTCAGGGATAATACTTGTAGTTTTATTTATCTTTCTTTTATTGCGGTTTTGAGGAAAAGGCTCATCATTTATTCCGTTCAGTCCATTTCAGAATCGTAACCATGTGCTGTACAAAGGAGTCATTTTATACAGAAATACCGAGTACTTCATTAATTCATGTGAACGAATTTTCTAGTGTTCATAGGTACGTCCAGGTCATCAAAAGGTCAAAGTTTACACCTTGATGCGAAATTACAATTTTGCATTATTAGAGAATGTGTCAGTATTGCGAACGTTAATGTGAAATTCCGTAGATATATTTTATTGATATATTAATGAGTGTATACTACTCCTTTTTTTAAAAGGTATCGTTCCCGCAGTGGAAGTATGTTATAATAATAGTAACCGGAGCTGTTTGTTCACGAGGTTACCGCAGCAAATAATGTATTCGCGTTGAGAGGTCAAATGTACTTTCATTATACAATGTACTTTCATTATACAATGTACTTTCATTAGTACGAAGTACTTTTATTAGAACGGTGCACTTTCTTTAGTACATTATGCGCTAATTAGTAAAATGTATGTACTTTCGTTAATACGATGTACCATTATTAGCAGGATGTACTTTTATAAGTACGATGTACTTTAATTGATACAATGTACTTTCATTTATACAATGTTACTTTAATTAGTGCGATGTACTTCGTTGATATGATGTATTTAAATTAGCACGATATACTTTCAATAGTATGATGTACTTTCATTAGTACGAAGTACTTTAATTAGCACGATGTACATTAATTATTACGATGTACTGTCATTGGTACGATGTACTTTTATTATTACGTTATATCGGCATCAGTACGATGTACTTTTGATAGTACGATCTACTTTCAATTTAGTACGATGTTCCTTCTCTATTACAGTATATTTTTATTAGTATGAGGTATTTTTATTATTACAATGTACTTTTATTAGTACAATGTACTTTCATTAATATGATGTACTATTACGATATACTGTCATTGGTACTATGTACTTTTATTAATACGATGTATTATTTATTAGTATGATGTAGCTTCATTATTGCGCTATAATTTTATTATTCTACTGAACTTTTATTTGGACAATGTACTTTTATTCGTCCAATGCATTGTCCAAATTACGAAGTACTTCCATTAATACGATGTACTTTTATGAATACAGTGTACTTTCATTTTTACGTTATATTATCTTTAGTACGATGTACTTTATTAGCATGATGTACTACATTAGTACAATATACTTTTATTAGTACGATGTACTATCATTATTACGATGCACTTTCATTTTGTACGATGTACTTTCATTATTTCAAAATACTGTCATCAATATGACGTATTTTCATTATCACGAAGTACTTCCTAGTACCATTTTAACATAATTTACTTCCGAATCATAACTTGCCTTCACTTTAGCAACTTAACATCCGTCAAATTTAAAACAGATATTGAGAAATCGCCAACTATTCGTAAAAGTAACATTTAAAAAATACGTGAGTCAAGTTAACCTTGTAATGATCGCGTTTCTGACGTTCTAAATGTTTTTCCAATTTAGTTTTGTGTGTCTTTTTATACTCTAAAACCTGTCCCAACGATTAAGACGAAATTAAATCTGAACATTCTTGATTTCTTGTGTAATTGCGAAATTACTTCTGTCTACCACTTTGCAAATTCGAAATAACTGGTGGCAGTTTCACAATTTTATTTTTGTGTTCTTTGCTGAACTTGAGAGCTCTCATTATTTTCAGAAAATATTCTTGGCTCGTTATTAGTATTGCTGCACGAATCTGGAATTTATATATACTATATTATATTATATATATATATATATATATATATATATATATATATATATATATATATGAATAAATCACATCACCGTGATTCATATAGATCATTCGAGCTACAAATGTCCTTTTAATATCTAATTCGCTCTACCTCGGAATTGATATATTTTCATATATGTACCGAAGGGGAATTAGTTGATGATAATTTCGTCCCTTCATGGGATCGAACCACCGTCCAGTGGACGGGAACGAAATCAGGAACGGCCAGTGACATATATATATATATATATATATATATATATATATATATATATTATATATATATATAATATGTGTGTGTGTGTGTGTGTGTATACATATATTTCAAGAGCTTGGGATATCAAGGTAATTGGATAATCTCGGAAGAGATTCTATTTATCATCAAAATACCAGTGCGGCGATTATTCACAGCAAGTAAGGCACTGAATGGAATTATTTTGCTCTCTTGGTCATCTCCTTTTTAGGAGGATAGTGCCGTGAGTGATTCTGACGTGGTGCACTGTATGCATTACTAAAGGTTGTTTGCAGCGTCCGTTCAGCCCCTGGTTGCATCCACTTTTTAGCATTTTACTTTACCTTCGTTCCTCTTCCCCTCTTTTAGGTTGCTGTCCAACCACTCCAACTCCCTCTTTTCACTGCCATAAGTACTGAATGGCTGAAAAGTCCCCAAATTTTCATCAATCAGTCCATCAATGTGATTGCTGAAGTTCCTTGCAAGTGCAGAAATTTAAGTAACGTAACATGCCCACAAGTTCTTAATCCATAGTGCTTCAGATTGTAAGAAGCCAGTCGTGAAGGGATATGAAAGAATGCTGTATAAAAAAGGATCTGATTAATATCACAAATTATGTTTTACTTCTCACGATATGAGAGTTTTTTCAATCGTGTCACGTTATTTCGGTACGTTAATTATGGTAAATTGTATATTTGTGTAAATAGTTGTGGTTTTCAGCATTTATGAACATAGATATATACCTACACACACACACACACACACATTTATATATATATATATATATATATATATATATATATATATATATATATATATATATACATGTGCATATGTAAAGGTAAATGCCACACGGTCGTTTACCAGCAACCACTCCGTTGTTTCACTTTTCCTTCTTGGCATTTGCCTTTATTTGTACATTCATCAAGTTCCATAGCTTCGTGAATCAGTTATACGTAGCATATATAAATACGTGTGTTTGTGTGTGTACTTATGTATGTATGTGCGTGTATGCATAATTGCTGAAAACCACAAATATATTCACAACTATGAATTTACAATTATTAACGCTTATTTTCTGCGTTCTCCTTCTCAGGGTGAGCGCTGCAAACCAAGCGCATGCGCGAAATGTTAAGCCATCGCTGCTGTGTCGTTAATTTTCCTCTTTCTTTGCTTTTTCCTCTGCTACTAAAGATGGAAATCGTTGTTTCCTTGTGTACAATGACTTTGTTGTCTAGTCATATTACTTTTATTATTATTCACTTCGACTCGACTTCTTGGCGGGAAGAAATCAGAGCACACGCACCTTGGCATTCTTTTGTCAGCCGGAACTTCGCTTGTTGGTGGTGAATAAAAGTGAAATTTCGTTATTTTGAAGAGATGGAATCCTTGGAAGAGGGAAAGGAGTGGGAATAGGGTGAGCTGAAGCATCTTTTGGATTTTGCTTAAGGATACCAGTGCATTGGGAAGTTCATCTTTTCAGAAAATACGTTTATATTCCGCAGCGTATTGAAAAGGATGACCTTGTGTTTGTGCGCTTTCCGATTTCAATGTTATGATGGAATTCGTCTTATAAGTTTATGCTCTCTCTCTCTCTCTCTCTTCTCTCTCTCTCTCTCTCTCTCTCAAACTTGTCACAGCTAAAGAGGGAAGTGTTTGGACAATGGATTCTCATCTATCTTCCTGCTGCGTCCTTTTTTTTTCCCCTCCCGAAAGTTTTTGAAAATGAAGAACAGCGGTTCTTTTGTGGATATTTTCTCATACCAACCGACAATTTCTTAGTTAAGAGCTTTTTTTTAAGTTACTTTCTTGAACAATTCCTGTTATCCATTTGCAACTTTACCTTTTTTCACTGTCTTTTGTCTATTATTCAACTTGTTTCCCTTCATGGCTACGTATGCGGTTGGATCTACTTAGAGGAAACTTTCGCTGCACGCATACTTATGAAAGCGAGATATAATATATATATATATATATCTATATATATATATATATATATATATATATATATATATATATATATATATATATATGATATATATTCGAGGCTGCTTGTCGGACAGAATTAACCTCTTGCAGGACAAATTTCCCTATAGCGCTCCGTCTTCTTTGCCCGGAAAGTTGCGCTCTGCATCACAAGAAACGGGATAAATCTTCCCTCTTGGAACTCCCAGAATGGAACGCGGAACGCACACCTCAGCAAATTGAAACGAAGGAGAGAGAGAGAGAGAGAGATGAGAGAGAGAGAGAGAGCGAGAGAGAGAGAGAGAGAGTTGCCATGGAACTTCTTTATCCATTGCGCTCGGTGGGCCCGAATCCGCTGTCGAGAACTAACATATTTTTAACGTATTTCTCGCAGAATTATTCAGGCGTAACCGTTATTTTGAATTCCCTTTCTCCCTACCTCCTCTCACCGTCACCCCCTCCCAGCCCTCAGCATCGCTCTGCCCCCTCCCCTCCCCTCCCCATGGGGAGGTGGAGACATATCCACACGCGCTCCGTT
>NC_087201.1:132700434-132722934 GCF_015104395.2 Macrobrachium nipponense
CATGGGACCTCTCTCTCCTCTCTCCTCCCTCTCAATATCCTCTCTAACTCGTCTCTCTCTCGTCTCATCGAATTGAAGGGTCCGTTTTTGTCGACTCTCAAGTTAAGGGTGATTGAGCCCTTTCCCCTAAAGTTCCAACTATTTCTTGACATAAATAGTAAAATGACGTACCATGGGTTGTTACTCAGCTTACCGTGTGCGTCGTGTCTAAGATGGAGGAGAAGATTGAAAGAGAGAAGAAAAATGCGATAGGATGGCTATGTTTAATAACCTCCGTCAAAATTCAGATCTTCAATAAACGGGAGCGTTTCGACTAGGTAATCCTCACCGCCTAGGCTTTGGGTCTAACGATACATAAGATTCTCGCTCTCTCTCTCTCCTCTCTCTCCTTCTCTCTCGTTCTCTCTCTCATCCTCTCTCTCTCTCTCTCGTCTTAGCAAGTTAAGAACGTCCATAGTTTATTAGAATATTGTGTGGGATGCGATGATGGTTGTATATGTTTAGTACTTATTATAGTTTCATGGTCCTCTCTCTCTCTCTCTCTCTCTGCTTCCACTCACTCTCTCCTCTCTCTCCTCTCTCTCTCTCTCCGCAAGTTAGGCTAACCTAGGTTAATTGATATTGTGTTGTGGGTACGCTTGTTTATGAAATTTAGATATTCTTGATCCTCTCGTCCTCTCTCCCTTCGCGTCTCTCTCTCTCTCATTTGTTTTGTTTTCCATCATTTTGCAACTCCCCCCCCCCCCCACCCCTTCTTGTACAGGCGGTTTGGAACACCCTAAGACAACTACCAACCCCCCACCCCCCATCCCCCGCAGTTAAAACGCCCATCCCTCACCCGATCATCAGCATAGAGTGAATTGGCACCAATTAGCGCCTTACAAAAGAGCCTCGACGCCTCGCCTGCCCAGTGGTCCCTTTTACAGACGGATCCTCCCCGTAATTAACTTGTCCACGACCTCAATCAGTCATTATTCCGATATACAGCAGACTCTATCAACTCTTGACTAGTGAGGTGGAAAGGGAATTACTTGCAGGTCTGTATGGGTTTGTTTCGTACGGAGGAAGGGAATCTTCTATTCTACCTCTAGTCTCTCTCTCTCTCTCTCTCTCTCTCTTCCTTCATCCGCCTTCTCTTCTCTCTCTCTCTGCAATCGTATCTGTTTAACGTCGAGGCAGGAGGGCTGGAACATGTTTTCTTATTTTATATAGATATTCTTTTGATGGGACAACAATATTTCATGTATTTTCCGACTCTCTCTGTCTCTCCTCTGTGTAAGTTTGGTATAGCATAAGTCAATCCCCAAAACCTAATCAGTAAAATGTGCTGGCATGCAACATTCCGACCCATCCACCATGTGCTGAGGTAAATACAAGATTTGAGAAAAGATGACAGAAGAAATTTTTTTTGTTCAACATGTCTATTCATGGATAGACAATGTTATTAAATCAAGATTGAATTGGTGAAAATAGTTGAGGATGAAGAAGAAGGAGAAGAGGAGGAAGAAAAGAAAAAAGAAAAAGAAGAAGGAAAAACGGTAAGAAAAGTCAAGCAAACAAAAATGAAATGACAGAAAAAAATAAGGAAAAACAAAGAACAAGATAAAAGTATGGATGCAGAGATTACTCATTGATACTACATATGAGGCAATAAAGCCAGCATAACCTACGAAGAAATAAAAAATTTACGATATGACAAACAGAAAAGCAAATCCCCGAAGAGGCTCTACCCAGATCTATACAATGAACTGGGAAACAGGGAAAAAATAGACAAGACAAAGACAAGAAAATCTGCAAACCTTTTGAAAAGAGGGAATTGGCATGATTTTGAGGAAAAGATATTACTACAACATCCTAAGAAAGATGTCAAAACTATTGAAATATATGGTAAATAAATGTGCATACTTAGATGGATATGGGGATGATTGCAGAGATCTGCATCCTAAAAATATGGTAAAAACCTAAAAGAAGGAAAAGGATGTTTAAGTTCGACGAAAAAATGCAAATATATGCACCCTGTAGCCATTGATCATAATCAAATAAATAACCAACCAATTAATAAAAATCCAAAAAATCCAAAAGAAAAAGAATAAACAAATAAAGAGAGAAATCAAGAATATCAGGTAAAAGAGAAAAGCAAACAAACCCCAATGATATATGCAGATGGTGTCCAGCAAAAGAATTTCAAATGCATCAGCTCCGGAAATTCTACTCAAGAAGGATAATAACTGTATTTTATTATGCAAGAGGATATTGCAGAAGAAACGGAGGAAAATTGCAGAATTCAGACACAAAATGAAATAATTTATGGATGAAGGAAGATCAAAATATTTATGGAAAGTTGGATTTTTTAATGTTCAGAATTTTTCTGGAAATGAACAAAAAAAGAACAACAACCACCAAACAGGAAAGAGACATGGGAAAATCCTTTATTTTACTATCAGTATTAAATGAAGGAGAAACACACGCCAAACCATCATAGTGGATGAATGCGCAGGGTTTAGTTTTTACGAGTAACCTCAAAAAGAAAAATAGAAGTACTTAGAAAGAACTAACCCCAAATGAAAAGAAAATAGATATAAATGGAATATAAGTGCAACCTTGGCTATTCCCACAGAGACTGGGAATGATTGAATCAAGAAATCAAGGGTTCCAAACGTTATAGAATCAGATTAGAAAAAATAGGAATCAAGGGGGAACTGGAACCGGCTAATTATGGGAAAGAACAAAAAACCAAGGAAAAATATATGAGAAATATAGTAACTCAGAATGGTAACTAACTAGCGGTTAGAATTTGAGAATCTGAAAAAATTGATGAACATAAGTATATATAGACCTCCTAATACTAAAGAGTTTGACTTAACTAAGTTGAAAAATTGGATGAATATATGTTTAGGAAATCACAAGGACTGGGACCTATTCTTCCTATCTGGAGACTTCAACTTTCCTTTCGTAGAATTAAAGGAAAACGAAGAGGAGATTGTGGTTGTACTTAATATCATAGAGAAAAAGAAGAGTAATAGTAGTGCAGAAGATAAGATGGGCAATTTGAAAAGTGCTATTAGATATGGCGACTAGAACTACAACTTCACAATAAATAAATCCACCTTGCCAACAAGTAAGGAAAATACTTTAGAACCTAGTATTTTGTGAACGGAGATGAATTATGTTAAAGAAATAACTAGTTTATAATGCGAGTATTTCAGACCCATAATGTCATAGAATTACAACAGTTCAATTCCCAAAGCAACAAGTGGAAAATAGAGATAAGCAAGGAAATGAAAAGTGGGAAGTGGATATGGAAAATACAACACTTTTACCAGTAAAAGTAAAAATTAAAATGGTCAGAAAATTAAATGAAGAATTAAACAAAGATTGGGACAACAGTTTTCGTAAGTGGATGACAGAAGGGTAATACGGAGATATTATATAAAACTATTTGGAGATAATAGTTGGAACAATAAAATAATACCGAGAAGAAGAAAAGTAAACATCACATTCATGCAGACCAAGAGACAGAAGAATCTTGTTCCAGAAAATCAGAAAGTGGAAAAAAGGTCTTTGCAACAAAAGAAAAAAAAATGCATGGTAAAGTTATAGGACTAAAAAGTAAGATAGGAAAATGCAGAAAAAAAAAGATTATTAACGAATCAAAAGAAAATGAAAAACGGGACCTTTGGAAGAAAAAACCCTATTAAAGATCAAGCAAAACCGCCAAATCTATTATACTCATTGATGCGAAGAAGATGAATAAAAGAAGAAATAGTAAATAGGCCCTCTGAGAATTGAAGGGAGATTTAACGAATGAAAAAAAGAAAAAGGAAATTTGCAACATACTGGCAGAACGATATAAGAGAGAAATTCGACCCCTAGAATAGAATAATGAAGATAATGATCTTAGAAGTAATGGGATGAAAATAAAATAGTGGAATTATTTAGCTGACATAAGTATTAATCGAGCTGATATTGTGCAGGTCTATTAATGAAACAATTAAAAATGGAGCTGCTGCGAGGGGCCTGATGGAATTCCTGCTATTTTGTTTAAAGGAAAAAAGTAGTTCGATTTCTATCGCAAAGCCACTTGCAATATTAGTTAAGACAAAAGTGTAGATACAGGCAAGATATATTATGAGGCACAAATTAGCGGGGGTATATTACCCCTACTTTCAAAGTTGGATCAAGACTAGAAGGCAAGTAAATTATAGGCCTGTGAAGTTCCGAACATCACAATATTATGAAAGTGGTATGAAAGAAAGGGTAATGAAGAAACAAAATATTATGAAACTACTTTAAATAAAAAATAATTTGTTTAATAAAGGACAACATGGTTTCGTACCCAGGAAAAAGTACACAAACCAACTGTTAGTCGCCACCCGATGAAAACATAATTCAAAAATATGAAAAGCGTAAAATGAAACAGATGTGGTTTTTTTTAGACTTTGCAAAAGCTTTTGATAAAGTAGAACCATAATAATATTAGCGAAGAAAATTAGAAAACACAATATTCGTGGATAAAGTATGGAAGATGGTTAACAAAAGAATTTTTTAAACACAACAGAAAAACAGATAGTTAATTGCAAACGACGGAAGAAATCCGGATGAAGCCAAGGTAACTTACCGGTGTGGCCGCAAGGTACGGTGTTAGCTTGCAATACTGTTTATTATTATGATTGGAAGACATAGACAATAATGTTTAAGGAATTCGGTAGTTGGAGTAGTTTCGCAGAATGACACAAGAATCAAGTAGAGAAATTGACTTGTGATGAAGATAGGTAACGCTCTACAAACGAGAACCTTAACAAGTCACTTGATTGGGCATCAGGTAAAATCGGATGGTATTTAACCCTCTGATAAACTTTGAAATCAATAATTAAAATTTGGAGAACCAGGAAGAACAAAGCTATATGGCATATAAGGGGACCTAATAATGAGGACCATCACAAATCAAGGAAGCAGTTTTAAAGACCTTGGTGGTATGATTGAATGAGAGGCAACATGTTTTTATGCAATGGATCAAATAGCAACTCTGTTGGCAAAACAATCTAAAGTCAAAAATGGGAAATGTTGTTTACGGCACCTTCAAAACAAGAAAAGCTGAACACATGATTATTGCTTTATAAAACATATGTTCGTAGTCCACTTGAATATTGCAATATGATATGGTACCCCACACTATCAAAAGGATATTGCACAAATAGAGAAGTGTAACTAAAGGTCCCTTTACAGCGAGAATAGAAGAAGTTTAAGGACCCTAAGACTACTGGAAAGACTACAATTCTTAAATTATATAGTCTGGAAAGAAAGGAAGAAAGAACGCTACATGATAATTCAGGCATGGAAACAGATAGAGAGGAATAGCAGAAAAATATCATGGAACTAAAAACTATCAGAAAGAGCAAGCAGAGGTTGATTAATTAATAGCCCAAACCCAAAAATTACCAGGAAAAAACAAGGAAAGCACACGTAGGACATTAATCCACCCCTACGCACGCCAGCCATCGATAATGCAGCGTCTATTTCAATGCGTTGCCCAGCTCATCTGATGAATATATTCAGGAGTGAGCGTAGATGTGTTTAAGAATAAAGCTCGACAAATATCTAAACTGCATCCCAGAACCATCCAACGAGTTGGAAGATGCAAAATGATAAACCGGAAATGATTTACTAGCAACTCTCTGGTTAGACATTTAGAAGGTGCCTCACCACTGAGGGAACCTTGGGGCAACCCCGAACAAGATGTAAGGGTCTGTAAGGTCCTGTAAGGTCTGCTCTCTCTCGTCGCTCACCTCTGCATTCTCTTCCATTCTCCTTCTCGTCATCTATTCATTGTATCTGATAACGTCGAGGTCTTGAGGTTGATTTTTAGGGGGCATTTTTACGATTTTTCCACTAACAGGTTTTCTCGTTTTTTTCAAGACAATGAAACTTTCGTTTTTTAGAACCGTTTAAAATTTAATTTCCATAGGTTTAGGAAAAGTTATGAATTATTGTTATTATTTATTTCAAGGCATAACCCGATTTCCATCATGGAGGACGGTAATGGGCCATTTTCTCGAAATTCAAGTTTCAATGAATAAAGTTCTTTATTCGAAGAAAGAAGTTACACCAATACAGAAAATAATACAAAATGCAAACGGGCGTAGTTCAGATTATTATGAACCAAAACAAAAAATAAATTAAGAGTATTAATAAGTCTTATTAGATAAAGAAAATATAAATTGAAAACGTCCTCTGAGAGACTTCCTCAGTCCAGCGGTGTGAGGAATAAAGACAAACCTCTAGAAGTGAGGAAAGAACGAATGTCGTTTATTTCTTTATATCCACTTCAAACGTTATTATTCACAAATTTTTTATTTGGAAGGTTTATTGCTTTTTTTTCCGAGAAATGTCGTATACTTTGATAATTAAACGATATTACTTTTTTTCATTTTCAACGGGCTTCATTTAGCCATAATTGCTTCCTCCGGTTTGGTGGAAGGGGTTTTATTTCATTGGTCCATCGAACAGTGTTGCATTTTTGGACACTCGATTTCCTGGTAGATATTCATGTCACTAATTTTTAGCTTTATCTGTTGAACAAAAATTATTGTGCCGCCTTTTTGTCTGTCCGTTCCCGTCTACATTTTTTTCTGTTCCGCCGTCAGATCTTAAAAACTGATGAGGCTTTATTAGAGGGGCTGTAAATTTTTATGTTTGAGCTTCCAACCCTCCCAATCAGCATCATAACCCAAATTGTCAGCCCTCTAACCTCAGTAGTTTTTATTCTATTTTATTTAAGGTTAAAGTTATCCCCCATGCTCCGTGCTTTTGGCAACGTTATAGGACACAGGCTAACCGCCTAGCCGAGGGTGAATGTTTCTTGGGTGTTTGGGCCGTGGGCTCATAACAGCTTTATCCCGGAACCACCGAAAGGTATTTATTTATTATTTAGGATGGCCTTGATTATGCGCTGTAGCGGCTGTACAGAAAACTCGAATTGCGCCAAAGGACCTTTCGGCTCATTTTTTTACTTATTAACGTTAAGTTTGAAGTCATCGAGGTTTGTTTAACAGCCGTGTCTTGGTAATGGAATCCTTCCCATTATACTCCTTGCTCTTTGGCAGTGGTGGTTTTTGTAACTACTTTTAATAGGATTGACTTGCGAGGATACTAGTTATTGGTATTTTATTGCATAATAGCTGTATTATCGCTGGATTTTACTGAGATCACGTAACACGAATTATGAGATGCCTTGGATTTGAAACTAATGAAATTAATTTCGTCTGGGCGAATGAGTTGGTAACACAATGGTTTAAAAGGACCAATTGAAATTAGACATTTCTCGCTCTCTCTCTCTCGTCAACTCTCTCGTCTTCTCCTCGTCTCCTCTCCGTATGTTTTGTTTTTCTGACTATTATTTACATTGTTAAATGAAATTATTTCAAATTTTCGAAACGGTTTCATATGCACTTTAACTTTGTTTTTTTTTTACTTTGAACATCATTGTATTTCATATCGACATTTTCCGGTAAGTCCTGTTATCGCCAGAACTTTCCCTGTCTATATCCACGAGCGAACCGTCACACTCGCAGTAGTTTTCTGGGGGGCCCCAGCGAATTGCCCTTTTCCCTGAACTTAATTTTCGACGTTGAGAAAACAGTTGGGTCCGAATTTTGGCCTCTGAGCTAATGGTCCCAATTCCCAGCGCCGATTTTAGCAAGCGCCGAAACCTTTTGTTTGTCCTTAGTACTAAACGCCCTCACTTTTCCCTCCTTCTCCATCCCCCCCCCGCCCCCCCCCCCCCCCCCCCCCCCTTACCGCACCCCAACCCCAACCCCTCCCAAACCCCAAATCTCGCCCCACCCCCCCTTCTCTTCTGTGGTTCCTTGTATACCTTCCCTTTTTCATTCTCTCCCTCCCTCTCTCGCCTCATTCTTTTACTCCTTGTTTCGTCCACTACCACCCCCGTGCTCATGTTTCCCGTAGTCTTTGGTACCACCCTGATCTCCTACCTCCCCACTCCACCCCTCCCACCCCTCCCCCCCAACGGGATTTTCCTTGATTTGGAAAATAAGCCTCATTCAATTTCCCCCGTTTTTTATTTTTCTTTGGAGCCGGAACAAAATCTTATCCTTTAGAGAAATGGAACTTGGAAGCTCTTCCTAAGATAACAGCGGGAGGGAGAAAAAGAAGAAGAGAGACCCTAAATAAGAAGTTATCGTTTGTAGGATTGTCAGGAGGGAGAAAGAATCCACACAGTCCACTCGCCTAAGGGAGCCTCCCATTGTTGGAGGGTAACAATTTTTTGTTTCCCCTTCCGTAATTTCGTATGGGGCCTTCGCTAACTTGCTCCGTAATTACTCACCTTGCTTTTTTTTTTCCTTTTTTCCTTTTTTTTCCTTTCTTGGTAAAATAAATTCATTTCCTGGTGTTTTGTGTCCAACGAGGCCTTTGTCGATGTGAATGCCCGTTTGTATTCCCTTGTTTTCTTGATGAGGAGATCAATTGATAGTATCATTTTGATTGAATGGTTAATTGTGAGTTTTATATCACATTGGGTTTAATTTGTTTGCTTCCAGTTAGGGTTTCATAGGCCCGTCGTCTGATGTTTAAATTAGTTTCCCTATTGTGGTAGTAGTAGTATATTCATATTTTTGCTTTTAAAATAACTAATATGTTGATGCAAACTAAGTATATGAATGCAATTTGTCGAAATAGAGTTTTTTTCACACCCAATTATTTTTAACCACTGCTTTATTTATGTCTGTTTGCCCTTTGCGTATTTCCATTTCCATTTCTCGTATAGCTTTCCAGTAAAATTTTGCAACCTAAATTAGTGCCAGTAAATTAATTGGTTTTTTTCCTACTAGGAAGGATGTGATTGCTCTTACCCAATTTATTTTTGTTTTTGAACGCCCAGTTTGTAATATCCGCATATAAAGGACGACTGGTTTTAAAAGTGCTATAATTTATCATGCAAAAGAAGCGGTTATTCATTGTTTCCCTTTGGGGGACTGGGTGTGGAAAATTGGCAAAAAAAAAAAAAAAAAAAAACAAAAAAAAAAAAAAAAAAAAAAATATAAAACAAAAAAAATTGTAAATGAGAAGTTTACTGTTCGTAAATTTGAAGATCATGACAAATTTTTGTTTTGAAACTTCGGATCATCGTTTTTTTGAAGCCTTTTTTGAGCTGTTATGCCCTTTTCCAGTTTTGGGCATTTCATCCTGTAAGATAATTTTTCTTTTTCCCGATGTTTGGATTCTGGGTATTTTGGCGTTATTGTTAACTGAGACGTCTGACGCCGCCTGTATCATAGTTTTTTCTCTACATTTCTTATTTTTCTTTGTTTTCTTTTTTCCTTGTTTGTTTTAACGTTTGTAGAAGAGCAGTGGATTGGACGTTTATATATTTTTTTATTAGTTGTTTTTGTTCTCGCCTTGGATTCTAAGTTTTCTTTTCCGGCAAAATCCTGGTTTTTTTTTTTTTTTTTTTTTTTTTTTTTTTGGGGAGAAAGGGGGTTTTTTTTTTTTTTTTTGTTGCAAGCATCACTGTTTTGTTTTAACATGGAGTAATAATGCTTCTGTAAAAGATCTAAACAAACCTTAGCACTTTTGACATGAAGTGGCTGTCATTGCTGGTACCACCTAATTCGATCATGCTGTTACCTCCTAAGTCGATCATGCTGTTACCCCCTAATTCGATCATGCTGTTACCTCCTAATTCGATCATGCTGTTACCACCTAATTCGATCATGCTGTTACCTCCTAAGTCGATCATGCTGTTACCTGTTACCCCCTAATTCGAGCATGCTGTTCCCCACTAATTTGATCATGCTGTTACCCCCTAATTCGATCATGCTGTTACCTCCTAATTCGATCATGCTGTTACCTGTTACCCCCTAATTCGATCATGTTGTTACCTCCTAATTCGAGCATGTGTTGCCCCCTAATTCGATCATGCTGTTACCCCACTTAATTCGGTCATGCTGGTACCCCTTAATTCGATCATGTTGTTACCCCACTTGATTCGGTCATGTTGTTACCCCCTAATTCGATTATGCTGTTACCCCACTTAATTCGATCATGCTATTACCTTCTAATTTGACTTTCCGTCTGCCAACTTGTACTTCTTTGGAAATGATTCCGTTTCGTTTATCCTTTTCTTTTATGAGTTAGTGTTGGTATTGTTAGTCGTGGTAAGATGTATTTTTATGCTGCAGGCTAGCAGGTCTCCGAATATCAATTCTGTACTTCAAGCCTTCTCTAAAGGTTTAACCTCACGAATATGAACGAACAGCCGTTATTCCTGTATCTCAGATTTGACAGTTTCACCCCCGGAATGAGAGACAAAATTGAAAAGAGTGACATTTCATGACGTGACTTCATGACGTGACCTTGGTGACTAATGAATGAGTAAGAACTGTCAAGCATCCAATTATAGCATCTGTGTCTGGAACCAGTCACTAGTTGTCCTTAAACTCTCCTAGAGATGGAATCAAGTTGGAACCGGAATGAAACCGGAATCAAAGGTAGATTATCAGCCGATTTTATAAGCATTAGCGTCCTCGCAAATGAGGAACATTTTAAAATCTACGCCATTATTAATCAGGGTGGATCAAGTCAGGGTCGATGGGAGAGGACCGTCAAAAAAAAAAAAAAAAAAAAAAAAACCGAAGATGGAGCTTTGATTTCAATTCCTGTTCCATTTCCCCGTATGGAACGTCTTTTTCTGACGAGTCTCGTTCAGGTTTGATTTGTATTCCGATCTGATGATAACGCTTATTCAACATTATTATGACCGTATGTCCTGCTACGTAGTTGCCAAGAGACACTGTTTATATTATTGTGAAGACTTGACTTTTCCTTACTATAATAGCCATGTATGAAATAATGGGGCATAAACATGATTGTCTAGAAATAAAATCGTAATGCAATCATCATCGTAAATTGAATTGCGAAAGGGTCGTAATTGGGATGGTTTTTTTTTTTTGAGGGGAGGGGGAGGGGGATATTTAAAGTTATTAAAATCATAGCTTCAATACGGTAGTGTATGCAATGGACACAGATGCACTTGCAAAGAATTGAAATGTGAACCACGGAGAAAAAATAAACGTGAAGGTAATTAGTGATAACATGGAAATATGTTGGAGAAAACTTTAGAAAAAAGGCGTAACATTCGATGAAACAGTGACACTTAGAATGAAATGAAAGAAAATTGATTAACTTTGCGAGAGAGAGAGAGAGAGAGAGAGAGAGAGAGAGAGAGAGAGAGAGAGAGAGAGTTGGGATGCCAAAAGTCACATTAGGTGCGAAGGTAAATAAATTTTCCCCATTTTGACAATATAAGAAGTTTCATTTCAGTTACGACGTGAAAGGTGACGTGTGACAGTTGTAGTGGTCAGAGTAAAAAGTTGTTGAAAAAGTCTCCTCGATTAATACTTCTTCAAAATAAGATAATGATAAAATAAAAAAAAATATTAAAAAAAAAAAAAAAAAACTACGCCGAAGCGTGACAGATTTTGAGTCGGTCGTTCACCCAGCGACTGACTGACGACTGCCACCGGGTAAAACAGACGAATTATTTAGAGGAATTATTTCTCCCTCGGAATTTGCAAATCCTGCCGACGGAAATTTGTTGGGACATCGCTCGCTCTGCGGCGATAACAAATCCGACGCGAATTCCGTGACGCTGAATGATCAAAATTGGAAAATTGTTGGGGGGAAAAAATTTTTCATCGCTAATCAGATTTCATAAAACGGGGGCGCTTCGATCTCAAAGGCTTCCCGCTGCTCTAAATGTAAGAAAGATGAGCGCTTGTGGGGCTCTGTTGTGCGTGCACAAGCATGCAGGCTTTGCTTGCGGTATGTTTTTGGATTTAATTGGTCACGTACACACATACATATGTCTTTGTATGAATTTATGTCTGTATATATGTATCAGTATGTACATGTATATATTTATGTTTGTATGTATATGAGTATGTTTGTGTGGATGTGGATACTTGATGTAATTTTTTTTATAATAATTCCATCTTCGCTCTTCTGTAAGCTCTTATGAATTACTAGCATCAGTATTCTCTCTCTCTCTCTCTCTCTCTCTCTCTCTCTCTCTCTCTCTCTCTCTCTCTCTAATATACTACCATTATTAAATGAAGGAGAAAACACGCAAAACATCATAGTGATGAATGCGCAGGGTTTAGTTACGAGTACTCAAAAAACAAAAATAGATGTACTTAGAAGAACTAACCCAAAATGAAAAGAAAATAGATATAATGAATATAAGTGAAACCTGTTATTCCCAAGAGACTGGGAATGATGATCAAATAAAAGGGTTCCAAACTTATAGATCAGATAGAAAAAATAGGAATCAAGGGGAACCGCAATATATGGGAAAGACAAAAAACAAGGAAAAATATATGAGAAATATAGTAACTCAGAATGTGAACTAATAGCGGTAGAATTTGAATCTGAAAAATTGATGAACATAGTAATATAATAGACCTCCTAATACTAAAGAGTTTGACTTAATAATTGAAAAATTGGATGATATATGTAGAAATCACAAGGACTGGACTATTCTCCTATCTGTGACTTCACTTTCCTTTCGTAGAATGGAAAGAAGGAATAGGGAGATTGTGGTTGTACTTATACATATAAAAAAGAGAGTAATAGTAGTGCAGAAGATAAGAGGCAATTTGAAAAGCTATTAGATATGCTACTAGAATACAACATTCAACAAATAAATCACCTGCCAACAAGAAAGGAAAATACTTTAGACCTAGTATTTGTGAACGAGATGAATTATGTTAAAGAAATAATAGTTTATAATGCGAGTATTTCAGACCATAATGTCATAGAATTAACAGTTCATTCCAAAGCAAGTGAAAATAGAGATAAGCAAGAAATGAAAAAGTGGGAAGGATATGGAAAATACACTTCTACAGTAAAAATATAAAATGGTCAGAATTAATGAAGAATTAAACAAAGATTGGGATAACATTTTCGTAAGTGATGACATAAGGGTAAATACGGAGATATTATATAAAATATTGGAGAAAATAGTGGAAAATATATACCGAAGAAGAAAAGTACATCATTCATGCATACCAAGAGACAGAAGGATCTTGTTCCAGAAAATCAGAAAGTGGAAAAAAGGTCTTGCAAAACGAAAAAATGCATGGAAAGTTATAGAACTAAAAAGTAAGATAGAAAATGCAGAACAAAAGATTATACAATCAAAAGAAAATGAAAAACGGGACTTGGAAGAAAAAACCCTATTAAATATCAAGCAAAACCCCAAACTATTATACTCATATGCGAAGAAGATGAATAAAAGAAGAATAGAAATAGGCCCTCTGAGAATTGAAGGGAGATTAACGAATGAAAAAAAAGGAAATTTGCAACATACTGGCAGAACGATATAAGAGAGAATTCACCCCTAGAATAGATAATGAAGATAATGATATAGAAGTAAGGGAAGAAAATAGTGAATATTTAGCTGACTAGAAATTAATGAAGCTGATATTGTGCAGGCAATTAATGAAATTAAAAATGGAGCTGCTGCAGGGCCGGATGGAGTCCCTGCTATTTTGTTAAAGAAAGTAGTTCATTCTATCGCAAAGCCACTTGCAATATTATTAAGACAAAGTGTAGATACAGGCAAGATTTATGATGAGCACAAATTAGCATATATCACCCCTACTTTCAAAAGTGGATCAAGACTAGAGGCAAGTAATTATAGGCCTGTGAGTCTAACATCACATATTATGAAAGTGTATGAAAGGGTAATGAAGAAAAATATTATGAAACATTTAATAAAAAACTAATTTGTTTAATATAGGACAACACGGTTTCGTACCCGGAAAAAAGTACACAACCCAACTGTTAGTCCACCGTGAGAACATATTCAAAAATATGAAAAGCGGAAATGAAACAGATGTGGTTTATCTAGACTTTGCAAAGCTTTTGACAAAGTAGAACCATAATATATTAGCAAAGAAAATTAGAAAACACAATATCGTAGATAAAGTAGGAAGATGGTTAAAAGAATTTTTACACAACAGAAAACAGATAGTTATTGCAAACGATGAGAAATCGGATGAAACCAAGGTAATATCCGGTGTGCCACAAGGTACGGTGCTAGCTGCAATATTGTTTGTTATTATGATTGAAGACATAGACAGTAATGTTAAGGATTCGGTAGTGAGTAGTTTCGCTGATGACACAAGAATAGTAGAGAAATTACTTGTGATGAAGATAGGAACGCTCTACAAAGAGACCTTTAACAAAGTATATGATTGGGCAGAGGTAAATAGGATGGTATTTAACTCTGATAAATTTGAATCAATAAATTATGGAGACAGAGAAGGAAAGCTATATGCATATAGGGGACCTAATAATGAGACAATCACAAATAAGGAAGCAGTTAAAGACCTTGGTGTGATGATGAATAGGAACATGTTATGCAATGATCAATAGCAATTCTGTTGGCAAAATGTAAAGCAAAAATGGGTAATGTTGTTACGGCACTTCAAAACAAGAAAGCTGAAACACATGATTATGCTTTATAAAACATATGTTCGTAGTCCACTTGATATTGCAATATGATATGGTACCCATACTATCAAAAAGGATATTGGAAAAATAGAGAGTGTACAAAGGTCCTTTACAGCTAGAATAGAAGAAGTTAAGGACCTAGAATACTGGGAAAGACTACAATCCTTAAAATTATATAGTCTAGAAAGGAGAAGAGAACGCTACATGATAATTCAGGCATGGAAATAGATAGAAGGAATAACAGAAAATATCATGGAACTAAAAATATCAGAAAGAGCAAGCAGAGGTAGATTATAGTGCCCAAAACTATACCAGGAAAAATAAGGAAAGCACACAGGACATTATCCACTACGCACCAGCATCGATAATGCAGCGTCTATTCAATGCGTTGCCAGCTCATCTGAGGAATATATCAGGAGTGAGCGTAGATGTGTTTAAGAATAAGCTCGACAAATATCTAAACTGCATCCCAGACCATCCAAGATTGAAGATGCAAAATATACCGGAAGATGTACTAGCAACTCTCTGGTAGACATTAGAGGCGCCTCACACTGAGGGACCTGGGGCAACCCGAACGAACTGTAAGGTCCTGTAAGGTAAGGTCTCTCTCTCTCTCCGAATTCATATCTATTAATCGTCAATTTTTTTTTAGGTAACTCATAATTTTGTTCATTTATCATCTGAAATTGATTTTCCTTAATTATTATTTGTTTAATTTTTCATTTAAAAAGATTTTTCATTTGGAAAGATTTTCCTTAATTATGTTCATTTTTCATTTAAAAAGATTTTCCTTAATTATTTTCATTTTTCATTTGAAAAGATTTTCCTTAATTATGTTCATTTTTCATTTGAAAAGATTTTCCTTAATTATGTTTCATTTTTCATTTGAAAAGATTTTCCTTAATTATTTTTTCTATTTTTCATTTTTTTTGGAAAGATTTTTCCTTAATTATGTTCATTTTTAATTTGAAATTAATTTCCTTGCATTTCTATGCCCCTTGCTTCTTTCCATTCCTGTTCATTCCAGTCTCACCTTCTTGTCTTTCATAACAGCTACCTTCGTAAACTGCTTCGGAAAAGTAGGCCTATTCCCTCTAGCACTGTCACTACCTTCACCCGAGTCGTTCACAATACCTTCCCGGAATCTTCCATTTATTATTTCGACCATTGCTCTGTAGAGACCGTCTGTCTCTACTTTTCGTCTTGACAGCGAGATTCTTCAGGCAAGATCCTTTCACAAATATCAGATATATAGTTTCTCAACTTGTGGGTAGATTGGTGTACAGTTCTTACCTTCATTTTCCTGGAATCATAACCTACTCTCATATCCTAATTTTGCAACCTTCTTTAAGGCTTTATGGCAGGATCTTGCTGGTATAAGAACTCCTTATAAGTTCGTTGGTGTAAGAACACATTCACTCATTTGTTCTTATACACCAACGACCTTAAAAGGAGTTCTTATACCAGCCAGAACTCCTTTTAAGGACTTACACCAGCGACCTTTAAAGGAGTTCTTGCTGGTACAAGAACTCCTTTTAAGTTCATTGGTGTAAGAACACATACGTGAATCTTATTTGATGTTAGTTTTACCGAAGAAGATGCTTCATAGTTTCATAAATTTGCATCCTAGAGGACCTTGGTTTGGTTTATTCTACTGAGCTCACAATGATGTGCAGTATATGCATGTGTGAATATTTTATGTATATATATATATATATCTATATATATATGTGTGTGTTTGTATACATAAGTACATGTATGTGTATATATATATATATATATATATATATATATATATATATATATATATATATATATATATATATATATATATATATATAAGAATTTGTTTTTGTTTTGACATCGGTGTTGGGAAGTGGAAGTGAAAATTATGAAAAGAGAATTGAAATATTTGAAAGTGAGGTTTATGAGCCTTTGCTTGCTCAGTGGTGTGTACATTTTAATTACTGTTTATTTAACTGATTAATTGTTTATATGTTTCAACAAACGAGTTTTCCTCCGCTGTAATGTTACATAGGGATCAAAAATATAAAATAAGAGGGGGGAATTTATATTTTTTACTCCTTTCATTTTTTTTATTTTTTATTATTTTCAATTTTATTTGTTTATTTTTTTTTTCTTTTGGATAGAGCTGGAAAAGTTGACAGACTATCCAATAGGACATTGGAGATTCTTTATAGTCATTGTTAACTTAAGAGACGATAGGTAACTAGCACCCTTAGTGCGACGTAAAAAATATTCCTCCTCTCTCTCTCTCTCTCTCTCTCTCTCGTCTATCTCTCTCTCTCTCTCTCTCTCTCTACCTATGCCATTAATAATGGATTCGGTGCACATGTTTTATGAAGGATGGGTGTTTATGGTAGCTGGGTTCTCCGTTTAGTTTATTAATCATTTATGAGTTAGCATGCATATAATAATCACGCGTTTTTGTGGAGAGAGAGAGAGAGAGAGAGAGAGAGAGAGAGAGAGAGAGAGGGAGAGTTGCAATTTAAAGGAAAAGAAATACATCTATAATGGCAATTAACTTTTTCAATTTACTTTTTTAGAATGTGTTTTATATATATATATATATATACAGTATATATATATATATAATATATTCATGTACAAAACACAGTGAATGATTAAGTTAGCCAACCTTTTATAGTGAATCTGAATCAAGACTTTGTATCTGATGGTGATGTGGATGATGAAAGTAAAGAAGTAGTGAAAACCTCACAGAGTTTTCGTTGACCATAACAGTGAATTAGTTACTTGGTCGTTAGTCGATTTTGATGCATCATAACTAGCAGAATGTTAAGGAGTAGGACGCTAGCACCTTTATCCCAAAAGACTTTTAGAAAACCAGACGATCAACGCCCTTTGGAGCCACCTCCTCGATAGGGAAAAGGTGAATACCGATTGTGTGTGTGTGTGTGTTTATGTGTGTACGTGTTTGAGATACTTCGAACACGGTCATCTGGTCGTGTCGCAGAGATATTCATGCCACCGTTTACAGTAATAACAGACATGTTTTCTAAAAGATAAAAGTATATGCAATACATATTTCCAAATGACAAAAGTAGATGCATTGCGTTGACAAAGGTAAGAACGGTCGCATTCCATTCATAAAGGTGAGGATGGACGCATTGCGTTCATAAAGGTAGGAATGGCCACGTTCAGACATCAGTTTGGAAGGCGAGTTCATTCAAGGACACCCTGTACAACGCCTCCATAAAATCCTCAGTTTCCAGATTAAATCTCGACCCTTCATAGACCCTCTGCATTCTTCATTGCCTGGATCACTTCTGTTGTGTGCGTGGTGTGAGTGTGAGTGTGCGTGTGTGTGTGTGTGTTTGCGTGCTGTGCGTGGCACGAGGCTGAAGTAGGGGAATAATGACGTAAGTTTATTTAAAGGGGGAAACTCCTGTGATGTTGATTGCTTGAGGGTTCATAGCTAAGCTGCCTATTTGATGTGGAACCTGTTTCATTAAATGTGGTGAACCTATAAATAGAAGGTGAGGAATTGGCAGATGAAGGGGAACTTCTGCCCCTTTGCAGAGTGGGAGTTTGAATAGAGATTTTGTCTTTATAGATTAGTGTTTGTTTATGCGCATTTCAGTAAGCCGGTTGCTGGTCCAAATACTAATTATCTACGCGATCTACACGGCGGCATCTGCTTAGATGGCGGATTTGTGCAGTGCGGAATACAAAGAGTGCTCGTTTCTGAATGTGGAATAAATTCATTTAAACTTTTTCTTCAGTGCCTTTGTTTTTCCTTATAACTTTGTTGTATAATCTAGAACCTCCTCGAAGACAGTTTTTAAAATGATACATTTATAAATGTGCATGTTTCTTAACACACAAACACACACACGTTTGAAATATATTGTTTTCAAAACTAGACATTCATTTTGTATTTCTTATACCTTTAGTGATTTCTTGTGACAATTTGACCACAAACATCGGACACCATAACCTTTTGGTGTTTAATATCCATCGAAGTATATGAATAATTATTAATTGCGTGTCAGAAGGCAATATTGGCTTTGACAGCCGTTCATTCAACTCGTGCTGAGAAAAATTGGTGACATTCTCTCTCTCTCTCTCTCTCTCTCTCTCTCTCTCTCTCTCTCTCGTACACACAAACCTACATGCGAACACGCGCACTGCCAGTGACCAAGAATTGTATTGAGTTATTGGCTTAGATTTTCACGGTATCTTTATTAGCCGTACTGTGCAACCAGAAATGTTGTTCCTCTCTCTCTCTCTCTCTCTCTCTCTCTCTCTCTCATGGTTCTGACAAAATACATAGATTAATTGTTACAAAAGAAATTGTTAGTTGAAAACCCATCGTAGCATGTCTGAGAAAGTGGCTTGGTCACTAATATAGATTTTCAGTTCTCTCTCTCTCTCTCTCTCTCTCTCTCTCTCTCTCTCTCTCTCTCTCTCTCTCTCTCTCTCTCATGATTCTTACAATATATAGACAAAATTTCCATTCTATGTAAAAAAAATATGTCATTTTAAGCAAGAAAACTCTCTCTCTCTCTCTCTCTCTCTCTCTCTCTCTCTCTCTCTCTCTCTCTCTCTCTCTCATGATTCTTACAATATGTAGACAAAATTTCCATTCTCTGTAAAAGATGCCAAAATTTAATTTTAAGCAAGAAAACTCTCTCTCTCTCTCTCTCTCTTTGTGGTAGGATTGTAATCCACCATGTGCCATCTATGTTTCATCCCTCAACCAGCCATATTCCTCCCCTACCACAGTCTTTCGGTTTCAGCTTCTGCGTTTTTCAACAACAAAATACAGTATTTTTCTGGCTCCTTTTTATTTTTTTTTTTCATCCAGCATGGCTGTCGAGTTTTCCAATCACTTTTTTTCCCCACTTGCTCTTTGACCTTCTGACTTATTTTTCCCCTCCCTACAGTAGGTTGGTCTTATTTACTGTATGTACGTATATGTGTATAGATTGTTAGCTAGGATTGGGCGAGAGGAGAGTCAGTCAGTCTGTCACTTCAGCCGAATGCCCGTTTTGTTCAGCCTTTCTTCGGGTTTATTCTGTTTGGTTATTTGCTTGCGCCCTTTTTATGTGTTTGCTTTTGCTTGCTTGCTCCCTGGTGTTGAAGATGCCGTTGTCCATTTTAGAAGCGGAAGTAAAGCTTCCTTCATTCTTTTTATATTTGTGTTGATGCCTTTATTTATTTATTTATTATTTTTCTTGGCGGAAATTTTTAATGTTTTTTCCGTTTTCGATACGATCGCGCAAAAAGTAACATTCGACTTTGTATTAAAATTTCGTTGCCAGCGAAATAAATTATTTCTCTCGTCTGCCACATGCTCTTTAATATATAATTATGAAATACACGAAGCTCATAAAAGTATTTCACAATTTGCCTGAAGTATTACAATGAATGTTATTACATGTGATTCATTAGGAATAATGACATGAAAAGAGAAGAATGATATCGCGGGTAGACAGACCTTTTTAAAAGTTTAAAATAATGTGGTAGAGTACTCGAAAGATGACTTGTGGGAAATATGTATATAGCGTTATGTGGCCTTATATGTTATAACACTGGTTAAGCATAGAGAGGAATAATCATTCGGTGACGAGACGAGGGAATGCCATCGTTTGAAAAAGATTTGTTGGATGTGTTGATGACTCGGCATCAGACTTGATACATTTTATCTGCCTTAGAAATACTCAAGAGTGCAGTGAATCCGACTTGTTCTCGTCAGGAAATCTTTAGTTCTGTTGATGAATAAAATCAAGGGGAGTTTGCGCGTCAGTTGACCAGTTATAAAAAATATATGTTATGCATTACTTGATGCACTGGCTACTGGTTAACGGAAATCTTAAGCCATTTCTTGAATAATTTCAGGCATATACGAAACCTCATGTGAATTTAGTCATACTCGCGTTTTCAAAAATGGTTGGCTAAGCGGGTGTACCCGGGAGTTTTCAGCAAAAGCCAGAAAATGAGATGAGAGCTTTAAAAGTAATATAATTGAGTCACCTTTTTTTGTTGTCCTAAATTGCAGTAAACATAACAATTGGTATTTTTCGACGACAGGGGGAAATGGTTTTGATCTTTTCTGCCGTGAAATGTTGGCTTTTTGTTCATTAATTAGAATTGCCTCGCAAACTGAAATGACAGTCTGAGGGGAAATTTAAGTGCGGGTTGCAATTTCGCGAGGGGAAAGAAACTCCAGTATTTTTTTTAAAAATCCTCTAGATTTGATTTGCTGGCGTTGCCTGGCGCTCAAAGCCTTTATATTTTTAAACGACACATTTCATAGCACATTTCATAGTCTCGTGTTCGTGAAGTTTGTCTGAAATGTGTTTGAAATGAAAACATAACGATTTACTGATAAGAATAATATAATCGTAACTGGAAAACTCATCCTCGCATAGACAGATTTATAATGATATATGAATAATATATATATATATTATCGTAATATATATAATAATATATATATATATAATCTATTATAATATTTGTGGTGTGTGGTGTGTTTGTTTATTATGTATGTTGTATGTATATAAATATTATATATATATAGATATATATATTAAATATATAATATATACATACATATAAAATCTGCTGATCTGTTATTACAAGACATGTATGCAATTGCAATAACGACATTCATATATATGTATATATATGTGTATATGTATATATATATATATTATATATATATATATATATATATATATATGTGTGTGTGTGTGTGTGTGTGTGTATATGTGTGTATATGTGATTATGATGTGTGTGCGAGAGAGAGAGAGAGAGAGAGAGAGAGAGAGAGAGAGAGACGTATATACAGTATGGTGCTATTCTACTTTCGGTATATTGGAAGATACAAAGTTACCACTGAAATGTAGGATACGAGTGGTGCTTCAACATAGCCTAGCTTTTAACTGCGCAAAATCCATCCGGTACAACTCATATCTCCGTCAGTGCTCGCACGTCAACCAGAGAGGTCAAAGATAAGAGTCAGCGATAACAGACAGAGCTCTGGGCAGTGTGAAAACTTTTGGTTTTTTTAAGGAGAACGTCAGATGTTTAGCATTGTTCTTTTATTGTAGTTTCCGTCGATTGGTAGCGATATATTTAACCCTGAAATTATCTTAACATTGTCGACCCATTTGCATATGGGATGCATGACCTGTTTTATGAATTGTTGTTATGTACGGGCAAGTACAAAGTCAGACATGTACGCATACGTGTACATACATTTGATTTCCCATAACTACGACGTTTTCTCTACTTCTTACTATATAAAATTTTACATGATCCAGCAAGGGAGCCGTTTCTCTTGGTTGAATTGATAAATAGAAGAATTCAGTGACAACGTATGAACGGCAGTAGATAAATATCTTACTGAAAGCGAGAATATTTAGGCTACTGACATTTTACTTACCATTTATCTCTCATGGGGACGATATTGACTAATAATAATTCAAGATCGGATGTTAAGAAGAAAGGTCTAAGTTTGGGAAGACTATGAGAATTTCCATACGACAGTCAGAAAGAACTCTATGAGAATGTTATGTTGCTATCACAATAGCGTAGTCTACAGGCACTCGTGTCATTGTTTGGCATCCGCGTTATTAATAACAACAGCTGTAATGCTGGTTAATTAAAGTAATATTAACGCCGCTGTGATTTTTGTACAGCAGTCATAACCGTGAACACAAAGCAATTCCAGGGAACGTTTATTGTCTTTGTACGTTTATCACTCCACTGGTATGCATAGATCGATGACATGTATGTTTAATTATAAAAAAAAAACAAGAATCGCATAATTGCAATAATAGTAACGTGGAACAATTGTATAGTTCTATAAAGAGACCTCTGAAAACTTTCCTTTGATCTCAGTCCTCCAAAAAGGTCTTGGGAAATATGTTCATGAAACGAAGCCTTCTGATGTTTTCATCGGAGGCCGAACGC
>NC_087201.1:132725434-132755434 GCF_015104395.2 Macrobrachium nipponense
ATATATATTATGTATATTATTTGCACACATACACACTCAGATATACATATACATTATATATAGCATATATATATATATATATATATATATATATATATATATATATATATATATATATATATATATATATATATATGTAATATATATAATATATATATATATATATATATATATATATATATATATTTATATATATTTATAGATACATATATATATATATCTATATATAAATATATATATATATATATTTATAGATACGATATATATATATATATATATATATATATATAATATATATATATATATATATATATATATATATCAAACTTATGCACGTAATTGGAGATCCCAGATTTATTTACCAGTTTGTAAGACGAAGGTCTTGTTCATTTTACCTCCTCTCAGAAATCTTGCACTTATGCACTTCGAAACATTTCGTTTTCGCAAACTTTTCTTTGAAAAATAAGATTCAAAATGTTTTGACTAATTTTATTTAAAAAAAAAAAAGAGAGCAAACCTTTCTTTAAAAGGAATTCAAAAAAGATTTGTACTTTGTAAATAAGAAAAAGGGGCAAACCTTTCTTTGTAAAAAAATAAAAAAAAGTTTAGTATTTTTTTTTTTTAAAAAAGAGAAAACTTTTATTTTAAAAAAATTCAAAGAGATTTGTATACTTTGATTTATAAAAATGGGCAAACCTTTCTTTGAAAAACAGAATTCGAAACGTTTTGTATTTTTTTTATTTAAGAAAATCAAACCTTTCTTTGTAAAACAAAAGAAAATTATATATTTTTATTTATTTAAAAAAAGAACATACCTTTTTTTGAAGGGAAAAATTTTGAAAAGCTTTGTGTTTTTTTTAATTAAAAAAAGAGAGAAGAGAAGAAGGGGTGTAATTCCCAAGTACAGGAATGACCGCAACTGTGAGAGCAAAATCGCTCTCTGGGTTGATGCCGGAGCCTTAATGGCCGCCCATTACATCCATACAATTATGTGCATCAGCTAATGGGGCGCAGTTCCAATAATTTTCTGCCATTAGGTTTCTTTGATTGCGTCTATTTGTTTAATTTAATTGTTATGTCGGACTTTTGTAGGACTAGTTTTATTTCCTGTAGTCTATGGATTTTATTTGTTTGGTGCATATACTTTTTGCTCTTTATTTTGTGATGTATTATTGAATCTTGGCTTATTCTTTGAGTTATTGTGTTCATGCGAGGTTTTCGGACAAAGCCCTTTGGTTAGTAAACACTTCCGTTATGGTAGAAAATTAATATTTTTTTTTATTCTCTCTTAATTTTGTCCTCCAGACACATGAAGCTTTCACCCATAACGCTGGATGTTTTGAACAGTGACGAGGAATCCTTGTTTACAGTGAATGCATTTAGTGAACTTTACCGAAGGAACTGAACATGGAAGGAGAATCTGTCGTACAACACTGGGAACGTGGTACATTGTACAACGTTCCGTATTATACTTGACACGAAGTATTTCCATCGCATAGAAGCAGCTGTGTTAGTACTTTTAAACAGTATCCTCTATTCCTAGATGCCAACGACCAAGAATGGTTGTATTTTTCATTCGGAAATAATTGAGACTTTCAGGTTATCTCTCTCAGAAAAGAGCGAAGGATGCCTTCATTCGCGAGAAATGGCAGAGGTAAATCTTTAATAGGTTAAGTGTTGAAAACACCTGCGAGAGGAACTCTGGCAATTTTTATTTTATTATACATTTATTTGTTACATATACCTGATGCAATTTTGTAAAGTTAGGAGCAGTTTTAAAATACTTAAATCGTTTCTGTGCATACGTATTCTCACCCTTACGCAAACACACACACACACACGCACACGCATATATATATATATATATATATATATATATATATATATATATATATATATATATATGTGTGTGTGTGTGTGTGTGTGTAGATATATATATATATATATATATATATATATATATATATATATATATATATATATATATAATATATATATATATGCGTGTGTGTGTGTCTGAAAAATTATATTTTTACTGCATTCTGTACATTAAATGAGAATGATTTTAAGATATATATATATATATATATATATATATATATATATATATATATATATGAAAATATATAGTATATATATATACATATCTTAAAATCATTCTCATTTAATGTACAGAATGCAGTCAAAATATTAATGGCAGAACTATCTATGCATTATAAGTATTAATTTATATATACATATATATGTGCATGTGTGACATGTGTGTGTAGAAAACATGAACGCGTATACGTGCTCATAAAATATTTATACGCGCATAGCCCCTTTCACTTGTCCTCGTGATCCAGAGAGAGAGAGAGGAGAGAGAGAGAGAGAGAGAGAGAGAGAGAGAAAGTGACCTTTAAGAAAGCAGAAAATCCTGAGCGTTAGGTGTCGAGTTCAGTCCGTGCTTAATGTAGACAAAGACGGTCATAAGTCTCAGTTTAGGGCCGAGTGCTGAGGCCGATTTTGCCTTGACTCTCCTACAGCCTCAGACCTGTCAGCTTGAATTATGAGAGTTTGCGCCCCTTACTTATACTTTTGGACCTTTTCTCATGCTTTTGATGTTAGTTATGTTTTATGTAGATATTATATATATAATATATATGTATATATATATATATATAATATATAACTATATATATATATTTGTTGTTTTGTGTTGTGTTGGTTGTGGTGTTGTGTGTGTGTGTGTGTGTGTGTGTGTGTATGTATGTATGTATGAAGTTAGCAGTCCTTCTTAATATATATATATATATATTAATATATATATATATATATATATATATATATATTGTGTGTGTGTGTGTACGTTTTCATTCTGTTCTTAATAATATCATATACAAGGTAACTGAATTGAAATTTCTACTGCATGGTACCAAATTCTTCTTGAAAAGTTGCACATGTGTTCGCATAGAGAAGAAGGACGCGGACAAGTGCGCGCACATGAAATATTCTTGGATTTACAATAAATGCACATTGATATGAAAACGTTTGTACCTGAGTACCATCTTGGGCTCTGTCGGTGTTCTTGTAAGACGACTCACATCTCTATGCAATTGTGAGTCATTTTTTTCTAGTCATTACAAACTGATTTGATAGTTATTTAGCAATACTTGATACTATTGCCATTTCGCATAGTAGTGACGAATACATAACTGAACAAGATGTTCATTGAATAACTTACAGATAAATTAATTTTAGATATATCTATGTTCATTGAATAACTTGCGGACAAGTTAATTTTGAATATGTCTAATTTCCATATGGTTTTTTTTTTTTTTTGTCATTATACGCATAAGTTATTAACGGTATGGTATATGACAGTGATAACTTCCAGGAATCGACGAGTGTGGATGGATAGCTTGGTTCATTTTTATACCCCAATTTTTTTCTATTCATCTCTAATGGATTTTCACATTTTATTAATCTCGACTAAATGTCCCCAGTTTTTTTTCCCGTGTATTTTTTGTTTGGGTTCTCGGGTAGCAAAAAAAAAAAAAAAAAAAAAAAGAAAGAAAAACTTCCTGGTATAAAATGTCGTTGCAGTATGAGTTGATAGGACAGACTCTCTCTCTCTCTCTCTCTCTCTCTCTCTCTCTCTCTCTCTCTCTCTCTCTCTCTCTCTCTCTGTGCGTGTATGCGTGCCATCGCGTTTCGGTTGTTTGATAGGGATCATACATTGCATTAGTGTATTTCTCAACGGGAAACCTCTTTTCAACTGTAGTGTCTTGTTACATTCGCTCGAGTCTCTGTCTCTCTGCACTTCTTTCGTATAGAATCCTTCTCTCATATTTATCCCTTAATCCTCTCCACTTCTTATGCCCTCGCTTATTTATTTTCATTTGCTCTAGTAGATCTGTCTTTCTCCTATTTTATCCTGTCCGTTCTGTATACGCCTTTCTTTTAATTAAACTCTGTCTCTCTTATTTACCTCCTATTTATCTCTTAATCCTTCTCTCTTCTTATTTTATGGCGGCTTCTCTTCTTATTTAACCCGAGTCTCTCTTATTACGCTTCTCTCAAATGTAAATTCTAGTATGCAACCCTAAAGCCATTCATACACTTGTCCTCATCCCCCCTCCCCCCCCCCTCCTCTCTCTCTCTCTCTCTCTCTCTCTCTCTCTCTCTCTCTCTCTCTCTCTCTCTCATATATTTAGGTCTGACCCGTAGTCTCTCTTCATACTTTCCTCTCATTTATAATTATATTTTCTCTTCACATTCATCAGTCACATTCAACAAGCCCCGTAGATGGATAGTATCGTCAGTGCACCTCATGCGGTGCACTGCAGGCATTACTTTAAGGGTCTTTGCAGCGTCCCTTCGGCCCCTAGCTGCAACCTCTTTCATTCCTTTAACTATACCTCCGTTCATATTCTCTTTCTTCCACCTGACTTTCCATTCCTTTGAACAGTACTTTCTTGGTGCAACTTTCTTTCTTACTGTCAATTTCCCTTTCAGCGCTGAATAACCTTATAGGTCCCAGCGCGTGGTCTTTGGCTTAAATCCTATGTTTTATAGTATTCTATTCACATGCATCCAGGCAAATACCTCGTAGCCTTTCGAGTTTATCGAGACTTTGGCAACTTCATAACGGCAGTTCATATTTAAAGCAAAGTTATTCTTTTAATGTGTTTTTTTAGTTCAGCTGAATATACCCTTGACCTCAGTGCAGTGTTTTTCGTTTTTTTTTTATTTCGTTTATTTTTGTTCAATTTTTCGTGAGTTCCATTTGTGGAACCGTTTTGAAATAACCTCTTTGCTTTCACACGGCGTTTTTTTTTTTTTTTTTTTTTTTTTTTTTTTTTTTTTTTTTGCGTGTACCGCAGTTGCTTAAAATTATGGCATTCTTTGTCATTTGCAAGTGTGCAGTTAGCGCGGATCTGCCCTGTTACCCTTTGGTCTTGCGTTTGTGTCAAGATTATTTTTCATAGTTATATATTTTTATATTTTGCAAAAGTATTTTTCATATATATTTCTATGTTTTCCATATTTATTCCTGTACCTCTGGAATGTTAAAAAAGATCATTATATTCTCATTATCAGTTTTCCTTTAACCGTCTGAGCTAACTATAACTACCAGTTAGTGGTTAATTAGCTTGAATATTGAACGTTATAAGATAATTACTTCTGCTTTCCTAGTAGAATCTATATGTAGTTATGCTTCACAAAAGATAAAAGGATTATCTCTTCTTAGAGTAAAGTCATTGGATTTGGAGAATACTGAAGAAAGCAGAGAGAGAGAGAGAGAGAGAGGAGGAGAGAGAGTAGAGAAACTGTTCGACTCTTCACGAATAAACAGAGGTCGGAGGTGTGGGGGGGGGGGGGGGGGGGGGTGGGGGGGGGGGGAGAAAAATGTTCGGGAAAAGGCATTCACCGCCTTAATATTTATTTTTTTTATTTTTTTTTTTTATTTTTATAATCCTAATTAGTCTTGCTTGTCTTCCCCAGCATTGGCTATTCTACTCCGTTAATTTTGAGTGACCTGTAACGTATTATTTATTTTTTTTTGTATATACCTAATGTAGTCTTGCTTGTCTCCCCAGCACTGGCTATCTTAACAAACTCAGTTATATTTGCAGTGACTGTAACGTATTATATTGTATTAGTTATATTTGCAGTGACTGTATTATTTTATTATTTGCAGCTTTAATAGTTGAGATAGAGTGGATACCACTTTCTGATGATCCTTTTTTTATTTGCTTACTATCTTTGTACAGACGTTTCAAATCATCGTTGAATAAAGGGAACTGAATTTTTACGTCATTGATGTGATCATCTTCCACTAAAGTACAATTTTCTTGAAATTTTTTGTTTCTTATACACAAAATGTTTTTTTTCATGTCATTTTTTTGCATGCCATTTTCTTTTTTTTTTGCATGTAGATATTAGTACTCACAGTTAATGACTTGAGTCGAGAAGCAAATCAGTGGCTAGATGTGTCCTTTCGCTAATACGTCATCTCTCATGTGTTTCAGTTTTGAAGATCTTGTCTCAACACAATAATAATAACAGCTATTTCGTTCAGGCGAGAGTGGGTGCAGAGAAATTCATCAGTGTCTATAGTAATCATCTTCTCTCTGATAATTACCAGCATTAATTTTCTTAATGATATTTTTTTTATCATTCCAAACCGTATCAGCCGAGTCAAATCTTTAAAGTTATGTTTTTCATTAATATTGTTCATTTGTTAGTTTTTTTACATTCGTACTTCAAACATATTATGTATAAAGACAAAACACCTCTTCCTTGCTAATTAGTGTTTCTTATATTATATAATATATATATAATTATATTATATATATATAATATAAATATATATATATATTATATATATATGATTATCTTTAAAAAGGTACGTCTTACAAATATAAAGGCCTATTAAAATACCGAAATATAGTCCTTAGATTTAAAAAACAGTAAAGGGTTTTAATGGGTCTTTTATACTTTATATATATATATATATATATATATATATATATATATATATATACATATATATAATATACACATATATATATATATTATATATATAATATATATATATATATACACACACACACACACACACACCACACACCACACACACACACACACACAGTCACAGAGTGAATGTCATTGTGATGAAGGTTGCTTTCCGTGAGTTATCCTCTTATTACGATATAAAAGTTGATAAATGTGTTAAAGTGCATAAAACTATTGTATTTTTTAGTAATAAGAGAAAAATATTACATATTTAATAAAAATGCAATTGCAATTTAGCCTCCAAATATAAGCGTTTAAAATATTTGGAAGCAATATTACATTGCATTCTTATTAAATATGTAATATTTTCTCTTAATATTATAATGTCAATAGCTTTATGCGTCATGACACATCTATTAACTTCCAAAATAAATACTTTAACTGCAATAAGAGGAGATATAACTTATGGAAAACAGCATTCATCACGATGACATTGACTCTGTGACCCACCGATACTTGTATTTCGAAGCAAACCGAGGGAATGATCAAGTTGTTGCCAGAGCAGTTTCGAAGTTCCTCCGGATAACTACTTTATTTGCAGAAATTAATCAATCATTCACCTCCCCAATTAGGGAGGGTCACCTGTCTGAGCGAAGCAGATGTGTCGTTCGGTTTACCACTGATCAGTTGGTGCGGGAAAGCGGAGCGTATAATTTTGCCACGGGCTATTTTCAGCTTTGAATTTCATGAACTAAACACTGATCGTGCTTGTGTTAATGAAGTTGGATGATGTTGCGCTATACGTTAATGGTTTATGGAATGTTGTCAAACTTGTTTTGAAATTAATTCACTTTCACCTCTGAAAAATTCATAATGAAATTTGTTTCTGTGTTAGACAGACTTGTATAAATACTTTTCTAATATATAAAAAAGACCAGTTTGTTATGAATTTTCCTCCATTATTAAACGATCTTGTGTGAATTCAGTCGAGACTCGAAACAGTTTTTTTTTATTAATTCAGTCGACTCTATAAACAACTTTTTTTTATGAATTCAGTCGAAACTCTAAACAGTTTTTTTTACGAATTCAGTCGAGACTAAACAACTTTTTTTTATGAATTCAGTCAAGACTAAACAATTTTTTTAATGAATTTAGTCGAGACTAAATTTTTTATGAATTCAGTCAAGACTAAACAATTTTTTAAATGTAATTTAGTCGAGACTAAATTTTTTATATGAATTCAGTCGAGAGACTAAACAACTTTTTCATGAATTTAACTCCTCAGTTTTGTGACCATTTATAAATTAGATTCAACTATTGACCTGTCTTTGTGAGGTCAATTCCAGTGTTACACGATCATTATGAATTCGGTTGAGGGAGCTACTCGTCTGTGACTTCAGTTCCATAACCGGAAAGAGTCTACCCAAATTCGGAAACTTCAACGCAGACATTGAAGGACGTACAGACAGACAAACAGACAAATATTACGTGATGCATATGAGAGAGAGAGAGAGAGAGAGAGAGAGAGACGAGAGAGAGAGGCAGAGGGGGGGGCGGGAGGGTTGGGGGGGCGGTCAGGGGGAAGGGGGGAGGGGGGGACTGCGAACGCTACCGAGCAATGGTGTCGGTGAAGTCGTCCCCACTAATTAGTTTGGCCAAGTCGTATCCTTCGGGACGCTCCCCAATCTCAACTTTATCTGATTACGCTACAAAACCTACACTCTATGCGTCCATTAATTAGATTTTTCTCCAATTCCGGTTTCATTTGGAGTTTTGTGGGATGATCCCACTCCCTAATTGATGGTGCCATTTTACATTTTAGCTTAATTTCTTCCTAAGTGGATTCTTTCTTTTTTCTTACCCGGATCATTAGCTAGCCAGGACCCATTTCGCATTCTGATCACGGCCACTGACAGTCGCTGGGGACTCTCTTCAATTCATGACTTTGCTTTCAGCCCTTTTTCACATTTTCTATTTGATCGCCCATCTCTCTCTCTCTCTCTCTCTCTCTCTCTCTCTCTCTCTCTCTGTTTAGGAGCCGTTTTAAAAAGTAATGGCTCTGGACTTTGTCGACCGTTGGTTGGTCGGTGGTTTTCAGCTTACAGAAAAAAAACCTGGAATCTCTCTCTCTCTCTCTCTCTCTCTCTCTCGGTTTAGGAGCCGTTTGAAAAAGTAATGGCTCTTGACTTTGTCGACCGTTGGTTGGTCTGTGGTTCGCAGCTTATAGAGAAAAAAACTGGAATCTCTCTCTCTCTCTCTCTCTCTCTCTCTCTCTCTCTCTCTCTCTCTCTCTCTCATACAAACATACACACACGTACATTTCTAACGATTACAACACATTTATCATGTATTGTTGTATTGTTTTGGGTTGTTTGCTTTTCATGAAGAAGCTGGAACTCTCCTCTCTCTCTCTCTCTCTCTCTCTCTCTCTCTCTCCTCTCTCTCTCTCTCTCTCTCTCATGTTGTACCTCAAATTTCCTAACGATAACAGCGCTTTTACAATGACTTGTCTGTTCCTGCCAAGCAAAGAATTTTTCAGTGTGGAATAAGAAAAATAAATATTGCAATATTGCCATGTAACGGAATGGATCAGATTTTGGGGTAAGACTGAAAGATTAAGTGGAAACCTGAATGATATTTTTACATGTCACTATTTACTTAATATTGTAGCAGAGAGAGAGAGAGAGAGAGAGAGAGAGAGAGAGAGAGAGAGAGAGAGAGAGAGAGAGAGAGATGAAGTGTTGTAATCACACAGTTCGTGTGTTATCTGCCAAGAGCATTTCCTTCCGCAATTCTCTAAAATACCAGTAAGTATTGTTTTCGAGAGAGAAAGTAAATAAAGAAGTAAGCAAAACAAACAACTGTAAATAAAGCACTTAGTTTGAAGCTTTGGAATGATTGTGAGAAAATTCTTAGAACAATTGTTGGTCTTTATATTGATTCAAGTAGATTCCCTTTCTATTTGGATTTCTTTTTTTGTCTATTAAAGTGTCTGGTATTCTGAATATCACCAGAACATGAGAATTTTCTGACCCAAGTGACGTCTCAAGTTATATATAAATCAGTCACTCTGAATGACAAGCATGACAAACTTGGATTCCCTGAAAAAATCAAGAAAATGACACTTTCACACTGAGGTCTTTTGAGCACAAAATTTTGTCCTTTTCTGTAATTGTTTTAAGGGGAAAAACTAAAGTGGGTCTTTGGAAAGTACTAGCGTAGAGAAATATAAATTTTCTTCTAATATCCTTTTTCTTACGCGTCTCAATTCCACTTTCGAAAGATTCGGAAACATCAAAAGGATTATCCGTCCAGAAGAAAAGTGACACGTTTACTCTGAGGTGTTTTGAGCACAAAAGAAAAGTTTCTTTTACCATTTTTTTTTAAGAAATGAAATAGGTCTGTGGATGGTATTAACATGGAGAAATATCATTTTTTAATTTCGAATATCCTTTTTCTTAGACGTCTCAAACTCGTCGCTACAAAAGGAGCTCTGTTCTGTCCGTCGTCATAAAAATATTTTACACGACGTAGGAACTGTCTGTACTTCAGTTAGTCTGTGTTGTCCTATTAGGAAAATATCTTGTAAAGAGGTAAAGAAGAAGCTTATGCTTTGGCCCTTAAATGTTTCTGCTACAATGAAGTTGAGTTGTTAGTAAATATGCAACCGGAGTTCTTTAACAACGCTTTTTTTCTTTCTTTTTTGTCTTTCCTGGTCGTTAAGTTTGTTCTACCCCAGTTCCGTAGACATTACGCATTTATGTGGCATAGTTTAGCGGAGTTAATTCTGTTTTATTAATAGTCTTGTATTTTTGTATTACGACTGTCTCCCAATTCATTTATTGCAAAATAATTGCAGTAACCAAAGCGTTTTTTCCTTTATTCAAGTTATTTTTTATGAATTTCTACCTATCCCCAACCAACTTTATTCAAATACTTTTTTTATTGAAGCCTGACTAAAAATTAATCTGAAATTTACTTTATCTTATTCGTACAAGAATGTATCTGCTTGTGCACTCAAGCACATTGTTGATGTAGAAAAGTAGTGTATAGGTAACATTTCCTCACAACACAAGTCCAGCATTACATATGCTTACCCTTATTGTAGGGCCGTATTTTAGTTACTCTCTCTAAGATGTGGCATGTTTGTTCAACCCAAACGGATTTCTCTGGATGCGGCTGAAGTACAGTAAGTGTTTAGAAGTAAGCAAACAAAACCCTGCTTGAACTTTGTAATAAGAGACACTGCTGTTGAGTATGTTCATTATTAGTTTTCAGAAGTGATTTATTTAACGTTGCCTGGGGCTATAGACTATAGATTAGAAACGAGAAATAAACGCGTACAGCCAAGTTTTCTTCGTTAGTTGACCTCTTCATCTCCTACAGAACGAAAATTAATGCATATTGTCAAGCTGTGTCGTTTCGTCTATTTACAAAATTAAGCGCTTATGTGTATTGTTAAACTGAGAACATTTTGAAGCACGTATTACGCGGATTTATTTCAAGGTTCATTTAGTACCTTCAAGTTTAATGATACTGAAAATAATACTATCTCTCTCTCTCTCTCTCTCTCCCTCCCTCTCTCTCTCTCTCTCTCTCGTCTCTCGTTCTCTCTCTCTCTCTCCTCTCTCCGCCCTCCTCGTCTCTCTCTCTCTCTCTCTCTCTCTCTCTCTCTCTCTCTCTATATATATATAATATATATATATATAATATATTTAATTCCCAACTTATATTAGGACTTATCGCAACGTAAAATACTGATAATATGTTTCCTTTTTCTTTTACAGGTACGTCCAAAACCGTTGTTGATAGGTATCCAAAAAAAGTAAGACGTGTACCGTTTACTGTAAGTATTATCAATAGTTGAATATGATACGGGCTTTTGCCCTGTATTAATCATCGAGTGGCCAGGTAAATTATACATTTTTCTCACTAGAAAGCATGAAATTATTATTCATGGAGTTATCGGCTCCTGAATGAATGAATTTGAAGACGAATGGCTGTGTTTAACACATTTCTGGTATGTACCGCATCCCTTTGACAATACCATCGAAGAGCGGCAACTGTCATCCTCTGGGGGGGGGGCTGTTGACGGTTGTGCAAATCCCAGCAGTGTACAAGTGTTTGACTCATTGATGTAACGAAAGGTTTGTGAGGACTCGACTGATCTCGTCTTGTAAGCTCTGTAGGGAAGAGAAAATCACGTCTGCTTCCCATTTCTGAAAGTTAGGTGAGGGCGGAGGTAGGTGTTTCCTTCGTACCCTTGATACAAAAGAAATGATCCAGTTTAAAAAGGGTGCAAGTATTTTAAGGTTTGTCTTGTATAATGGTTGATATAGTTATGCCTTTCATCGAGATAGGTTTCTTTGTACACACGAGCAAATTATATATATATATATATATATATATATATATATATATATATTATATATATATATATATTTCTTTTCTCTTAAGGAGCATTCTTTGGTGATATTGGTATTTTGATGGCAGAGATACAGCCTTAAGTATAGGTGCAGCATATAACTATAAATTAATTATCATACTCTATATGAATATATGTGTGTGTGTTTGTGTTTGTTTACATACATAAAATATGATGATTAATTGAAGCCTATTGATTGTACCTCTGCTCCGTGCCTTTGTCATCATATGTACACATCACCAAAATGCTGCTCCTTCAGACAAAACCAAATTGTAATGATTGCCTCTTCATCCACTAATTACTATTTTGAAGATGAAATCGGAAGGGAAAAATAGATCATATACGAGGCGGTGCTTCACTCAAGTGTACTCTACATCCACCATAATGTGATCCACCCACTCTCTGTCTATACAATATATCCTGATTCCTTCTACCCACGTACTTACATAAGCACTTTTGGAATGCTAATGACCAGTCTTTTAGTGCTTGATGCAATCATTTTTTAAATTCTTAATTCACGAATGAGTTCTTTTAAATGACTGCGACATTTTACCAATTATATTCCTTTAAAACCTATTCCCAGCCAGATTCGTTTGCCGTTATACTTTTGTTTATTGTATCATCCATTCAGCGTATATCCACCTCATTCGAACTTTTAACGCTTGCTTTCTCTAATTACTTATTATTATTTTTTTCCGTCGTCCCCGCATTTCCTCAGAAAAAGAAAATTGTATCCCTCCTTGTCCAAAATCTTTGCCCAGTGATGCATTGTTATTTAACCTTTGCGTAGTTCTTTTTTTGTCCCATCTCTGTCTCTCATTCTCATTGTTATTTACCCTTTACATAGTTCTTTTTGTCTCACCTGTCTCTCATTCTCATTAAGCCTTTGCACAGTTCTTTTTGTCTCACCACAGTCTCTCGTTATAATTCGATGATTCTGCCAACGTTTGTAACACTTACTCGCAGATTCAATAAAGGTACTAGAGCTGGTTCACTTAAGGTAGATTCTTGGATGAGCCAAATGCTTAGAGACGTTTGTTTGGAGGCCGCTGATTGGCTGGTACCGGGAGGTAGGCAGCTCCCAGCCAATCAGCGTCCGCCAAACAAACGTCTCGCAGGCATAGAGCTCACCCAAGAATCTACCTTAATTGAACCAGGTATTGTGAACGACTTTCATCGCGACATCACCCTCGACAGTATCTTCTTCTCGTCGTCCTTCTCTTTCTGGAGAGAATTTCTTTCCATTAACCTGACGCACTTCTGCGTCATCGTCATCCGCCAAAACAAGTCGTTCCACCTTTCAAATTTCACTTTCTCTCATATCCCTGACTGTCATTCTCCACATAGCTTCCTTTCTACGACTATCGCTGCTTATTATTCACTGCCCCAGGAACCAACCACCTACAGAATCTGAACACGCTTGTGCGTGTGTGTGTATATATATATATATATATATATATATATATATATATATATATATATATATATATATATATATATACATACATACATACACACACACACATACATTTAAGAAATGTGAGGATGTATTCGATTCTTTAAAGCTTGAGAATATGTGAAATAATTCGAAGATATCCATAGTTTTCTTGATTATTTGAATGTTTGTATATATATATATATATATATATATATTATATATATATTTATATGTGTGTGTGCGTGTGCGTGTGCGCGTACAGATACAGAGAGACAGACAGACAGTTTTCATGTGTGAAATGAATATATTCATGTGACTTTGACTATGAATTGAATATTGACAGTAATAAGACCAAACCATTCTCACAGACATGCTGGCTTTGGTTCTTACTTAAAATTTCTGTCGTAACTCTATAAATCTTAGTAAAAATACGAGAGATTTATTATCATGTTTAGAAAAAAAATTTATACAAAGATAAAGGCCGAAAAAGGAGAAAAAAATGAAAGAAGAAAAAGAGAGAATGAATGGATATAATGTCGAATCCCTATTCCCCTCACAGTGAGGAGGAGGAGGAGGAGGAGGAGGAGGAGGAGGAGGAGGAGGAGGAGGAGGAGGAGGAGGAGCGATCTGGTGTATGAAACCACGTTGTCCTCATGTTTTATGAGGGAGTGACCTTTCGCTTCTTTTATGTCGGCAAGTTATCGTTGACGTAGAAAGCCTCACTCGGCAGTATCGGCTGGAATATTTTGCCATGCCTTTTTTTTTTAATCTTTTATTGTATTTTGGTTAAAAGTGTTATTTCACAGTTTTACGTGAAAGGCAGTTTTCGTTTTCCTTTTTGGATTTTTATCATTTCTTGATGTGATACTGTTCTTCCTTTGTCTTTGAGTATTCTCATTATTCATGATTGTTGCTGTTTTGTCGGCGTTCTCTCTATTTTAATCGTCGCTGTTTGTTATTCTTTCCCCTTTTTCCTTTTAGTGTTCCGATTAATCCTCGTTGTTGTTTATGTAAAAGGAAGTTATCGTCTCTTTCTTGTTCATTTTAATCGTTACTGTTTGTTGTTCTTTTTCTTTAAATTTTTCTATTTAATTTAATATTCCAGTTAATCCTGTTGTTGTTGCATTTGCAGAAGGCAGTTATCATTTTCTTTTTGTATTTTAATCGTTTCTGCTTGTTACTCTTTCCATTTTTATTTCTATTTTTATATTCCGAATAATCTTGATTGTTGTCGTTTAAGTTAAAGACAGATGCCATTCGTTTTTTTAATCGGTTTTTAATGTTATCTTGTAAATCTGTGTGTGTTTGTGTGTATTTGAATTTGTAACGCGATATGAGTGATTCTAGTTTGAATTAATCCCATAGAAGTGATTCTGTTTTTGCATGATATGGATATTTTCCTGTTGAATTCCAATAGTCTTGCAGTTTATTCCAATTTCTCATTGATAGTGAAATCACTGCATCATGTTTTGTAAAGAATCGAATTCCGGTAAAAGTTATACGGTGGTCTTTTTATTTTTTTTATTTTTTATTTTATTTATTTATTTTTTTTTTTTGCCCCGACAATTCGTTTGCTGTTATGATAAAAAATCTTTTCTATATTACCAACCCGTTCAAGATTGACCAAATATTGGGTGAAGAGAACTTTACACTTTCTCTATATTAGAGCGTGATTATATATATATATATATATATATATATATATATATATATATATAATATCATATATATATATATATATATATATATATATATATATATATATACATACATATATATATATATATACATTATATATATACATATATATGTATGTATATATATACATATATATATGTATGTATATATATATAATATATATATCTTATATATAATATTTAAATAAATGAAGAATTTGTGATCTTACGCGTGTATGTAGTTCTGAAAGTTAGCATTAATCTTCAGCGTAGTGTACAGTCTGAGGTTCGTCGACAATTTGTAAAACTCTACGGTCCCCGGTGTCCAAGTTTCATTACTTGGCTCTGAATTGCTCTCTCTTGAACTTAGTTGTTTTATTTATTTTCTATTATTTTTAAAACTTTTTTGCGTTCATCGGCGTAATAATTTAGTTGTTTTTTCTTTAACTTTAACCATTTTATTTTTTAAACAATTTTTAACCTTATAGAAAAACTTGTCTCACTCCCTCCCCGATGTATTTTCGTTTTTAGCACAAATCCAGTATTTAGTGGTGACTCGGCCAATGAAAATTTTATGTTGCCACGTTCTTAAAACACACGTTTGCATGAAATATTCAATGTGGGAACTCCGAAAAATCCTCAAAAATCCTCCCGGGTCAGAGAAACTGAGCTTGTATCTTAAATCTTAATTGTAATGCTATAGTTAAATAAAGGAAAATTGATATATCATTTAACCGTAACGGAGAACCACTTCGAACGTATTGACAGGTTGGTTTCTTTGGAATTCATATGAATCTGGGGAAGTTATTGATGGGGTCTCTTCAAGTATTCAGTAGTTTAATATGCACAGCAAACAGAGGTAATGTAAGTGTACTTAGTAGGTTTGAGTTCGCGCGAATTATGCATACACCGTGATATACTCTCATTCTATACTTTTAAATCCTGGGATTCACGCATGCGCAGATATGACCATAAGAACGCTAAAATAGGGAAATAGGGAATCTGGTGAAATTATTCTTACCTGCAGGCTACATGTTAAACCCTGTTCGTACTTCGTCCGTCTTAATACCCTTTTATGTAAAAGAACTTATTCTGAAAGCCTGTCTATCCAAGTATAGCTAAGACATTGTATTTTTTTCTAAGTCCTGCACTTGTATGCATATATGCGCGTTTCCGTTTTAGCTACATTGATGGCCATTTAGTTTATGTAGCATACATTGCACAGAATTTTACTTTTGACCTGCTTGACGGCTTATGATGTCTGAATTAGTGAACTGTACTACGCATGCTTTGGAGATTCCACCTTTGACTGTGTTTATTTTCGTTGAATGATATGGTCTGGTCTCATAAAACATTTAATCGTTTTATTATCACTGGACGTTTCTTTAAAAGCAGTTTCGTGCATGAATGTGTACTGCAGTTGCCGATGTTTTGATGGTTGACCTTAAGCTGGCTTATGCCAACACGAGACCTTTCTCCAAGGCGGGAATAGGAATAGGAATAGGATACCTATCTTAACCTAGGTTAATATATTGTCTGTTAATATTATCCTGACAGTGCCGCATCAAATATGGCCACTTCTCCCTAGGAATCATTTTCCTCATTACGAAAGTCATTGAGATACATTCTCGTGTATATTCGGGTGAATAGCGGTGCCCCCCTACCCCATTACCCCTTCCCCCACCCCACCTACCTCTAGTCAGAGCTCATTCGCCCTCTTTCACTATTTACATTGTGTGTAATATATTAAACCTCTCGCTCATTATCTCTCCTCCATTCACGTAATAATCTTCCGTAGGACCTCATTTATATCCCCCTTTGTCAGTTGTCATCCTCGTCTAGAATCCTATTTTTCCTCTCACGCCTCTTCCGATTTTTCTTCTTCTATTTCCTTTCCCCTTCACGATTTTATGTCAGTTCCCTTTAAGTCTTTTTTTTTTTCTGATATCTTTATCCGTGATTTTTTTTTCAATCCTTATTCATTCCCTTATAAACGTTTCTCTCATTACTGTTCTTGTTATGGAGCTCTTTTATTGCTGTGTATTTGGCGTTCTGTTGTTTTAGAATTGTTTTTACTGAGCAAATAATATTTCTTAAAAGTAATATTAAATTTCCTTCAATTCTCGTTTTATTTTCATGGCAGCTCTTGATTAGCCTTCATGAAAATAGGGCAAAGTTTGTTGGATGCTAGAAATCCAAAATTAGTATGATACTATGAATTATTATTATTATTATTATTATTATTATTATTATTATTATTATTATTATTATTATTTATCCAATGTTCAGCGGAGACAGAATGTAATCTTAAACCGATCTTAAGGTCAAATTCTCTCTCTCTCTCTCTCTCTCTCTCTCTCTCGCCTCTCTCTCCTCTCTCTCTCTCTCTCTCTCTATATATATTATATATATATATATATATATATATATATATATGTGTGTGTGTGTGTGTGTGTGTGTGTGTTTTATGGATTTGTACGTATCTAGAGACTAATTTTTGTGTTAGCGAGTCTATGTATATTTACAATCACTTAATCGTAGATATACTCACATCCTTGTGCACGAAAGAATCATTGATTTATCATTGATTTTTGTTAATAATATATAAATCACTTCCGAGATAAAGATTTCTTCCACCAGTTTCTCCAATATCTCTAAAGCAACTGGTTTGACGCATTGCCTGGATCCTCACTAGCGTCAACAGAACAAAATGAGTAGTTATTGAAAGGTCCCGGTGGACATCGTGTTCGTTAGTATGCCTGTTTCAGTTTTTTTTTTTTTTTTTTTTTTTTTTTTTTTTTTTTTTTTTTTTTTTTTTTTTTTTTTTTTTTTTTTTCCGTAGCACGTCCTGGCGACTGTCCGAGAAATAATGAATTGCGAGACTGATGAAAGGAAAGATAAAACCTTAATGTATCCTAGATGAAAGAACCGCTTAGAAGGGCCTCCCATTTTTCATCCTTTTGTGAACTTCACACCTCGCACGAACAATGAGGGGCTGACCCTGGGTAGTTATTATCATTGTCATTGCCGGGTCTTGTGAAAGGCGAAAAATCCTTTTGATGTTCCAAAGGCGTAATGAGGAAGACGAAAGCGAGAACGCCCCTTGAACGGAGTATGACACCTCTCCGCCGGCCCTGTGTGTGTGTGTGTGTGTGTGCTTTTCACAAGCGCTCCTTCCCGAGAGAGAGAAGACAAGGAGGGCAGGAATTCGGTGGCTATGACAGCTACGAGGAGCTAAGAGTTCCCTTTAGCAGATTTAATTGAAGATCTAAAGTGAGGGCGAGGAAAGGGACCGGTTGACAAGAGGGCCGGAGGAGCCTGGCGTAAGAGTGGGGTCGTCTCTCTCTCTCTCTCTCTCTCTCTCTCTCTCTCTCTCTCTCTCTGCAATAAGGCACAGAACCTTCAGCCGCTGCTGCTCTCTCGTGTAGCTAGCAGAGGTCGTCAGCACCACCCTCCGGGGACAACAGCGGAGGGCATCTTTGAAATATTCAAGAGTGCTCAAGGACTTCCTTTAGGAGGGTAAAAAGGTCTTAGCCACTTCACCGCGCTTTCTGTCTGTCAGTTAGCGAATGTCGTTTTCTGTTTGAAAGGCCAACTACAAAACGCCTTCAGCAGTCGACTCCCTTCGTTCTTATCCTCTTCATCGCATTATCCTTCTGTACAAAGACATTAGTAGTTGCATGCACGCTCAGAGTTTCCCCTCACCCTCGTCAGTCCATTTATGACACATCGTTACGTCTTCCTGCTAAGGAATGTTGTTATTATTATTGTATATTAGTGATGGTCATTTCATAGGCAGATAATGATAGATTGATATTTATGCGTAGTTTCTTTAGCACATAAACAATGTAAGTATGTTTATATTTGATTATGCACTTTTATTATTTCCTTTTTCGCCAAATACAAAACGTTTAATGGGAAATTGAGTCTAGTATATATTTTATCAATTGACTGATCGACGACGACTCTCGGTTGTTAAGATGAAGATCATCATTGAAGCCTATACTCGTTTCGACCAATCTATGAAAATCCCTTCGACCTTGTGCTTCGATCTCCTTGTCAGTCGTATACATTTTGAAATTGCGTCAGCATTCTTCCCAATTGGTTGGGGCTACAGATGGAAAATGGGATTCCTGTCCCGGGATATTGCAGCTGGACTATGAAAAATTCTAGTCGTCTCTTTGGGGTTGTCCTTTTGAAGCAGCGTGTTGAAAACTAAACCATTATTTGACGTGCCATGTGTAATGCATGTCATTTGCCCCACCAGGAAGTGGGAACATTCGTGCCAGCGATGAAATTTGTTGAAGCTAAATTCCCACACGTAATAGTTATCTTCTCTCGTATCGAAAATGAGGGGCCGGATTTTCACCCAGTCTGTGCTCATTTAGGGACCTGAGCCTGGCAAAACTTGAATCGAGCTTTGCATCACTGAATGGTAAGAAAAAGTAATGAATTGTCGTCCCCGAAGGTGATTACTCTCGTAGGGGGAGAGTGCCGTCATCGTATCACACGCGGTGCACCGTAGTCAATACTAAAGGGTGCTTGCAGCGTCCCTCCGGCCTTTAGCTGCACCACATTTCAGCTTTTTACATTACCTCCATTCTCCCTTCCTATTTCCAGTCTTGCTCTTCAACCTCTCTAACTATTACTCCAGTGCATCTCTAGGATTTTCTCCCAGTTCCACCTTCCATTCTTGTGCTTCATTTCCTTTATTTTCTGGATCCTTTATCTTGCTGTCCAACCACTCCAACGCCCTCTTTCCACTGTCTCAGTGGAAAGTGCCCCGGTGATTGGCTTACCAAGATTTTAATAGATCACTGAACAGCCTCAGGTGACTACAAATTCTTATTTGAGATATTGGAAGGTGACATGACTGACAATGTCAGAGCTCAGAGGAAAGTGCTGAAAACGCGATGAGATTCTGAAGTCAAAGAAATATATATCTGTTAGAGAATGAAAATAGAACTGTATTAGGATGCATTTAAGAAGATTCTGAAGTCAAAGAAATATATATCTGTTAGAGAATGAAAATAGAACTGTATTGGGATGCATTTAAGAAGATTCTAAAGTCAGAGAAATATATATCTGTTAGAGAATGAAACAGAACTATATTGGGATCCGTCTAAGAAGATTCTGAAGTCAAAGAAATCTATATCTGTTAGAGAATGAAAACTGAACCGTATTGGGATGCATTTAAGAACTCTGAATTACACATATCATTTGACATCCGCAATTTATAAGAAAAGACGATGCCTTTTCCGTGACATCCAGCCTTCCGGGACTGCCAGGACCTCAAATCTTTGAACAGAAATAGCAACTCGCTTTTAAATAGAGTTTTATTCTAAATTAAAAGGTCATGAAACTTAATTGGTTACAAAGTGGTTGCCATTTGTATAGGGTGAATCTGGAGGTGCTGTTTTGATTATGATAGGAATCCTATTATTCATTCAGAGTTGCGATATCAAATCAGAGTTGAATATAAAGTTATAAAAATCAGAGTTTTGTCATCACGGTGTGCGTTAATGATCTCTCTCTCTCTCTCTCTCTCTCTCTCTCTCTCTCTCTCTCTCTCTCTCTCTCTCTCTGACTGACGAACGGACGGACGAACTGATGAAACAATGGGGGAATAGACTCTCTCTCTCTCTCTCTCTCTCTCTCTCTCTCTCTCTCTCTCTCCAAATTGCAAAAGAAACACAGCGAAATAGGTTGCATTACGTCCTGTTTGTCGTTTTAATTTCCCCATCATTAACAATCTTTTTTACCCGTTATACAAAAAAAATTGTTTATGGCGAGGAAAGACTTGTAAAATATGAAAGTATTTCTAATTATTTTCATGAAGCGGGGCCAGACGACTAATAAAACTCGACGAAAAGGGTGCGAAAGACGTCCCAAAAAAATAATAAAAGAAACCTGTCGGAATGTGGAATATTATACATAGAGAGAAAGAAAAAGAAAACGGTCTCATTCGGACAGCAGCCAAGATAACACTGTGATTATAACAGTTCGCCCCAAGAATGAGGGGAAGAAAAAGTTCAGATATAATAAGGTGAAGACTTGGTACGTCTATGCATATCAGATAAGGTCAGTGTGGAGGGTTTTAGTTTGGGGAGTTTTTTTTTTTTTCTCTTAAGATTTTGATAAGGCCGGAGGGAAAGAAGTAAGAGAGAGAGAGGGAGAGAGAGAGAGAGAGAGAGAGAGAGAGAGAGAGAGAGCCTACTTGCATTTTTCTCCTGGTTGGATTTCATTTTGTGGCGCAGATATGATCTTTTTATGTCACGTGGGACATCTCTTTCCTAGTTGTTTTGTTTTGGTGTGTGTGTGTTTGTTTGTTTTTCTCAAGCTACTAGTGTGTCAAAACAAGTAAGAAGAAATGATTTGTCCACTGTTTGTTTCGTTTGTGCATGTGTGTGTTTATTTTAGTTATCAGTGTCAAAACAGGTGGAGTCGAAACTATTTATCTACATTTTGCTTTTTGTGTTTTTTTATTATCAATGTGTCAAAGGAAGTAAAGAATGAATTATTTGTCTAAAGGTTTTTAATGATAACTGTATCAGAACAAGTCGACAACAAATGGTGTGTGTACACTTATATTTATGTTATTTATTTTCATTCTGTCAAAACAGGTAGAGAATACATGTTTACTTTTTATTTTTTTTATAATGACTGTCAAAACAGTTGAGAATAAACATGTCTTGCTCTTTATTTTTGTTTTTTTATTAATCATCAGCGTATCACAACAGGTAAAGAAGAAATGATTTTGTCAACAGTTTTATGTATTGCATTTTTTTTCTTATTCATTACCGAGTCAAAACAGATAAAGAAGAAATTATTTTTCTTGACTACAGACAGCAGAATAACGAATGTGCTTCTGGTATTCCCTCTGGGTGGAAGCTTCATATAGAATGCAGCATTTTACGCGCAGAGTAATTTAATCACAGTTTCGAAACTCCATTGACTACATTACGTTCAAAATATGCCATATTCTGCATTTTACTCGTATTATTTGAAAGGATTTCGAAGCTTTCTTTTCAAAACGCAAGCTCTTATGCAGAACACACACACATACACATACAATTATCTGGTTTTGTTAGTTTGTGAGTGTATGAAATGTCTGTATGTATGTGATCTATGACGTGGGTTTGTGTACAGTTGTTACTATGCAACTGATTTTTTTTAATAAGGCGAATAATACCTCATTATCAATATATCTCGATTTTATACGTATTGGTGTAAATACAATATCTATTTTTATTTATATCTGGTTTATTGTTTCCTTAAGTATGTTTTAAAATGCAATTCTTCTATTAGTCTCAAGATATGCTCCTTTTGTCACTAGAAAATCTTGGTGTTTTACACCCATCATAAGCCTGTGTTATAGCCCCTTTTAAACCCTGTATTGCAGGTAGTGGATTTCTCTCCTTTAACACGGAATGATTCAGCCGAGTCCGAGCTCTCTTCTTCAAATATCTCCGAACTTCTTTCGTTATATCACTTTGGGATATAAAATAAATAGAAGAAAAAAAACTTGATTTGCAGAAGTGCGCTTATTTAAAGCAGCCATCTTAGCTCAAAGGCGAGTTAGTGAAGGATTTTATGCCCACTTGTCATGCAAACATACCGACTCGGATCAAAGGACTGTCGAGGAAATGCATTTTGCCCCGACGAATCGGCCAGGGTCTTGGTCCTGAAGATTGGGGGTCGGTGGGTAGGCGGTTGGGGGAGCGGTAGGACCCACAGGTCGGCCCAGGGGGAAGTTGGTGGGGCGGGGGGGGCGGGAGGCAGGAGAGGGTATTGGAGGAAGAGGAGGGCAAGCAACTCTGCTCGAAGGATCTCGGGAGAAGGAGGATAAGAACGTTTGGAAAGGTAAGATTTTTCCAGCAGGATTTAGGGAGGTTTCGGGAAGGGCTGAGTCTCGCGAAGTTGGAAGGAAATGGAAGGATATTCATTCCGGGCGTAGATATGGTGACGTGAGAATTGGAAAGTCAAATGGAAAGGATTGGCGGGTGACCCGGAGGAAGAGGCCGCATTTCTCGCAAGGGAGGATGAAATGGGGGGGGGGAGGGGGGGGGAGGGATTGAGTACATGCCACTGGGTATATTCAGTTCACGTGTGAATAGCATTGCTTTCAGTGACTGGCTAAAATAGATATCGGGTCTTGCAATTAGAGAGCATGCTTTGCAGGCATTGGCTGTGCTGTTCAGTTCACAAAACTTCGACTTATTGATGAGAAACTCTCTCTCTCTCTCTCTCTCTCTCTCTCTCTCTCTCTCTCTCTCACACACACACACACACACGCGTGCGCTAGGTGCGTGTGTATTTAGATAGATAGAACGTCTGTTTAAAGGAAAAAGCTAATGAAAAATTTTCGGGGCCAAAGGGTAGAAAATTCGATGTCAAAGATGAACGGAGGTAAAACAGAGAAAGATTCCGGGGCGCCGGACAATTGAAATGAGAACGCAAGTTTTTTGGAACCTCCCATGAAAAAGCAATGAAAGGAAAAAGTCAAAGTAAAAAAAAAAATAAAAAAATAGAAAAAAAGGAACGGGATCTCAAAGCTAGACAGATAAAAGGAAAGTCATTCGAGGAGCGAGAGAAAAGCCATCATTTTTAACAAGTCAAAAAATATCAAGGATGACATAAAAAAAAGAATTTTTTTTTTTTTATACGTCGAAGGATCCTCGAAGTCTGAAACCATCTAGCAGCAAGTGGCCTCTCCTTTCGCTGGAACAAAGATAGACCAACTGGATGCCAACCGTGAGATTGCAATTTGAAATCTCGTTCTAATTTTAGCCAAGTTGTCTTGGTGACTTCTATTTTTATTGCAACTGTGTAGTTACACCTATGTCCTTTCATTCTTTCACATCAGGTTCCGACTCGAAGGCGCAGATCGGGCGTAACTGTAGAGGTAGAGGTGCAAGGTATTTTATTTGATGTAGACTCACAAATACTGTAGTTAGTTCAAAAATGAATGTTTTTCCCTCCTTATTTTAGTATCCACTTGTGAGTAGATCGCTTAATGAAAACTACAAATTTAATCACAATGGAAGAGGTTCAGGTTTTCAATTAAAAGTCAAGGTAAATCTGCAAAGCGTCTGAAGGGCCCCATACACTGAATGATTGTATGAACGATTGTCTGAACGACTGTCTGTATCGGTCGCAAAATCATTGTGTATGAGTGTTTGTATGGTGTTTTTACGTTGCACGGAACCAGTGGTTATTCAGCAACGGGACCAACGGCTTTACGTGACTTCCGAACCACGTCGAGAGTGAACTTCTGTCACCAGAAACACACATCTCTCACTCCTCAGTGGAATGGCCGAGAATCGAACCCGCAACCACTGAGGTGGGACGCCAACACCATACCAACCACGCCACTGAGGCGCTTGGGCTTGTCTGAATGCAAAAGTGAGCGGAGTTTCGGGTCTGAACGATCTCGGCGGGAATCTGTCACGACCAGGTTGCTGGCTTGCGACTTATGTCCGTCATACACAGATCGTGCAGTGTATGTGTTTGTTTCCTCTAGAGATGATGCCATGTCTTCTTCCCGAGACAAAATCTTTGTTCAGACTGAAATCTTTGCGAAGATCGTTCATACTGTCTGAATAGTGTGTGTGTGTGTGTGGTGTGTGTGTGTGTGTGTCGATAACGACAATCGTTCAGACAGTCGTTCATACAATCGTTTAGTGTTTGAGGTCCTTTAGCCAGTTTCTGCATTTTGTGAATGCCAGTCTCGATGAATTCTGATAATTCGTCTCCTGGAGAGATATGACTATTTGCAATATGTGATTTGGATATACATCCATTTATTTATTTTAGAGCTAAATTCTACGTCGCTTTACCGATACCGATTCTTCAAAGTGAATACTTGCCGATGCTCACCCAACATTATATCGGCATCCCCGACCTCAGTTTCCCCTATAAAACCAGTTAAAATTTGGCAGAGTGGTCCAGAGGGTATAAACATACTTTTAACAAGGAATGTAGGGAGCAAGTATAACCGTTAAAACTTCAGATCCATCTTCCTCTTCCTCCGTCTCACTTCCATTGTCCTTCTGCTTGGGTGAAGATTGAATCAAAAGTCTCTCTCTCTCTCTCTCTCTCTCTCTCTCTCTCTCTCTCTCTCTCTCTTCCATCTTTGTAAGCTGCAGGGGAAGAGATGTGGAAAGGAGGCGGAGGCAAAATCCTGGTGGAAAGGAAGAGCTCGTTAGAGAAGAAAAGGGGGAGGGGTTGGGGGAGTGAATGGTGGGGGGTTTTTTTTGGGGGGGAGGGGGGAAGGGAAGGAGGAGGAAAGGTGGGAGAGGAGAGGAGGCTGCTTTCTCCATGACTGTAGTTGAAGGGAAATTGGTCTTGCGTCGAGTTTACCTCAGAAGTTAGCGCGCGATTTCTGCCTATTGGTATAGAAATCCCAGCCATGCTTCCCGTTGGATATTAATTGAATTTTAATTCGAGTTGCAGTCTGGTACTTGAGCTCATGCCTACGTAACATCGTTTCGTTTGCCTGGGTACTATGAGTTTCAAAGGGTCTGAGGAGCCTGTCGGTGTGTCCGTGACATTGACAGAAAATATGTCGATAACGGTGAACTCTCTCTCTCTCTCTCTCTCTCTCTCTCTCTCTCTCTCTCTCTCTCTCTCTCTCTGTATATATGTGTGTGTTTTTGTCTGTTGTACGTATATGTATGTGTGAGTATGTTTTTGTCTGTTGTACGTATATGTATGTGTGAGTATGTTTTTGTCTGCTGTACGTATATGTATGTGTGAGTATGCATGTATGTGTAAAAGTATGCATCAAGCTCTGTGTCTGTACACAGGAAGTCGCGGAGGTTCGAGAAGCAAGTTTAAGCCATAATGGACGTTTGTTCTGTGTATATGTGTGTGTGTGTTTGTATGTTGTATGTATATATATGTGTGAGTATGTCTGTATGTGTAAAAGTATGCATCAAGCTCTGTGTCTGTACATAGGAAGTCGCGGATGTTCGAAAAGCAAGTTTTAGCCATAATGGACGTTTGCGCTAAGGGTAGGTAGGCCGTAGAGCCACCTTAGCAGAGGAGGCTAATTTCACACTTGACGAGCACCAGCACCTCTCTGCTGCGAGTTTCAGGGCCGTCGGGAGTTGACATCCCGTTAAGGCAATGATTTACCATCTGCAGATACAAGATCCTGCTCCTGGCAAATGGAGTACTTACATTTCTGCCTTCGAATTCCATATAGAATACAGTCATTTCGTTAGATTCTTTTAGGTGTGATAACTCGTGGACATTTCCAAAGGTTGCCATATTACATAAACTGTAATCTTTGGCAAAATGGAGCACAAAGCGCCTCAGTGGCGTAATCTGTATGGTCTTGGCCTGCCACCTCGGTGGCCGCGAGTTCGATTCTCGGGCATTCCACTAAGGGGTTAAAGATGTGTATTTCTGGTGATTGAATTTCACTCTCGACGTGGTTTGGAAGTCACGTAAAGCCGTTGGTCCCGTTGCTGAAGAACCACTGGTTCCATGCAACGTAAAAGCACCATACAAACAAACAAACAAAAAATATAGTACAAACATATCTCCCTTCGAATTCCATATGAAACAGAATACAGTCATTTCATTAGATTCTTTTACCGCGCGATAGCTCGCGGCTTGGGGAGGGGGGGTGGTGTTCTCTCTAGACGTCGCCACATCTCGGGAAGGTGCGCATGCGCGCAGGTGACATGGCAGTGTCGGAAGTGTATTTCCCTCCCGGGTTCGTATCCACCTCAAGTCGGTTCAGGCCGACAGCCATAAAAAGTTAAATCAAGAGCGAAATTTTAATGTCGCGTCGTAAAAAGGCGGAAATATTCTCCAGGTTTCTTTGCATTTTAGAGTACGGTTTCATTCCTGGGGTATGAAAAAACAACAATAATGCATGGGTGCTGGGGGGAGAAAAAAAATATCAAAATGAGGTCACAGAGATGTTTCCCTCGTAAGAAATTGTCTCATTTCCATTCTGTGTCGTAGTGGGTTTTTCATTTGCCCATAAAGGGTACTTCATTTCGGGTAGTCGCCTTAATCACCAATTCCCCAAATTTTCTTACCTTTTACTTGATCTACTCCCTTCTACGAAGAAAACAGACAGAGAGACAGACAAGAAAAGAAATAAGAACAAAAATAAGACAAAAGCTAATCGCTTGGCGTGAATTGTAATAACTTTGACTTGGTCTACTTTCTTCTCCGAAGGACAAAGTCCAAACAGACAGATAGACAGTCAGACAAGGAAATAAAGAAAACAAAGACAAGGAAACAAGGACCAGACAGACAGACGGACAGTTAATTCCCTGGCTTCAATTTTCAGACCTTTTACTTGTAATCTCTTCTACGAGTAATAAATCCCAGATAGATAGACAAAGAAATAAGAACAAAGACAAAAGAGATAGACAGTTCATTTACTGGCATGAATTTTCATACCTCTAATTTAATCTACTTTCTTCTACGAAGAGCACAAACAGACAGAAAGATAGATAAGAACGAAGGCAAGAAAGACAAACTGTTAATTCCCTGGCATGATCAGACATAACTTTTATGCGTTCTACTTTCTCCTGGAAGGACACTGACAGACAGACAGACACAGACAGGATATTCACATATTTCTTTACCTGGGCCAATTTCTCCATACGCTTCTCTTTTCCTTTTCAAGATATATTTCCATCGTTATTAGGAATTCGATTATTATTATAGTCTTTTCATCATATTTTTTTTCCTTTCCATTTTCTTTCCTCTTAAGACTCAAAGCTGTTGAAGAATTGGATGGGAGTGTTTCTGAAGGACCTTTACTCCGGATTAAAATGGAAAACGCTTTTTCTGCGAGTTTTTCACACGCTCCCTTTTTAAATCACAGGTTTTTTCTTTTTTCGTACTTTTTCGTTTTCTCATTGACTGGTTAATACTGGAGAAACCCTGGATATGCCGAAGAGAACCTTATTATGCTTAAACTTCTTCTTGTCCAAAATTTAAGCTTAGTCTAATTTACATTGACTGGTTTTCTCTTTTGAAAGGTATACACTTTATTGTTTTTGCACTTGGTACTTACAAAAATTCAAGTTCACGTGTAAATACTTTATTGAATTTCCCTCAGAGCGTTTGTCGGTCTTTTGACAGGATGACGTGAAAACGTTGGAATGATTTTTCGATTATATCATGATTTGCTAATATTTTTTTGTTGGGGGGTTGTTAATTAGATTTTGGTCCGGCACCAGATTCCGAAGTATGTTTAATCTCTTCGTTTATTGTCGTTTTCAGTAATGTGTCATTAGGACATTCCTTCCACTTTTCAAAGAAATTATAATTGGCGAAGATGTTGGTGACTGTTGATTGCGTCTTATTATTCGTGAAACACTACTGCTCAGGCGACGCATTGATTATTAGGGGAACGATGAGAATAACATTCGGCAGAGGTTCAAGCCGTTTTGATCATCTCTTCCAATATTTCTAAGGTGGTAGCATTTCCTCGTTTTCAACATCTGCATCATACTTGGTTGCCTTCTGAGGTTCGCATGTTATAGATAATAGAACGTAAAAGTTTTCATAGTTTTCTGTATACTGTGGGACCCCGATTATCCCTATGTTTTCTATGTATTTCCAGAAGTTATAGTGTTTCATTTGTAAAACGAAAACCATATGTTAATTATACTACTCTTCAAACTATCGAACAATGTACTAGAGAACTTCCCCCTTTTTTTGTACAAAGAATTATTAACTGATTTCCAGGTATGAGAAACTGCACTGGAGTGTAAAATTATGTTTCTTGCTCTGAAGTTATGTTTTGGCAGAAATTTTTGAAAATAAACTTTACGGGCGGCTCTGTGATCAAAAGCCCGTGCCGGCATAAACCAGCTCAATAAGAAATAAAAAAAATAAAAAAAAAAACATGAAAATTAATTAGTAATACCCAAATGCTGCCACTTAAATCACCTCATCTGTATAATACTGTTGCTATCCGTAATTCCGTTATCAGCCACTTCGCAAAAATCTTCAAGATGGCGATTCGGGGCTTTAGATGACCCCTGCTGGGGAATGAGGGAAGTCCCCTGAACTCCTCCTCCTCTCCTCCTCCTCCTCCTCCTCCTCATCCTTTGTATTACGAATGTTGGGATTACTTTCCCCTTCGCCCTGGTTTCAGACTTCGCGTATTCTCAGCTGTTTCTCCCTCCATCTATTGTCTCGAACTTATGACTTTCCGTTAACCCCTCTTCCTCCTCTCCTCTGCGGTGTTGCAGCTAGTTGTTGCTTGCATCGATATTTATTTGAAATATCTCTATCTCCTCGTTTTTCGTTTTGCTGTTTGTTGTTGCGTGTGTCGATATTTATTTAAAGCTTCTCTATCTTTTTTTTGGGAGGGTGTCGATATTTATTTTTAAAAAAAATTTTGAGTGTCAATTTTTATTTAAAATATCTCTTATCTCTTTTTTTTTCTTCTTTTTACTGTTTGTTGCTGCGTGTGTCGATATTTATTTTTTGCTTTTGCGTGTGCCGATATTTATTTGAAATATCTCTATCTCCTCTTTTTCGTTTGCTGTTTGTTGTTGCGTGTGTCGATATTTATTTGAAAATGTCTCTATCTCCACTTTTTCTATTGATATTTTGGCTAGGCTTATGGGAGATGTCGGTCACCCCATCTTGCAAGTAGATATTGCTTCTCATTGCGTGTGTCAATATTTATTTGAAATATCTCTTCCTCCTGTTTTTTTTTTATGCTTGGCCGAGGGTTATGAGACCTGTCACGTATTCCATTTTCCAATTACGCTGTAATCTCAAATAATTAACTGTTTATTTACATCCTAAGTTGTAAAACAGTTCTAATGCCCTTCTGGGCGATATTTTATATCGGGGTACATGCACCCGGTTACAGGGCGTATACAGATTCTAATGCTTTTAATTGAAATACGTGTTTGAAGGGTATTTGGCGGATCAGTTATCCGGGCATTTCAGGGTAGATCCGCAGA
>NC_087201.1:132760434-132780434 GCF_015104395.2 Macrobrachium nipponense
TAGTATATATATATAAATATACATACATCATAAATATATAAGATTTTAAGTCGAATCAGTGGAAGTGTCTGCCAATCCTTTCACATTTCATTATCTGTGCTCGTGTTCTGAGGGCGGGGGCAAGAATTTGCTGATCCTGTTTAAAGGTCAGGATATTTACCCCCAAAGCGATGTCAAGTGACACGCGACCGCTTTGTGTATATCCACTACTTCTTTTTACTGTATTTTTTAAAATGTACTACTAGTGCTTGATTCTAAGTATTTAATTTGGCACCTGATTTTAGTCCCACGTCCTACCATCTTGTGCCCTATATTGTCTGCAAATTTATTTCCTCATGTCTTTGACCATACTCCGTAATTTTCACACTTTTCTCCTAATAGGCTTGTTTTCGTTCTCTTATCTGATTCACTAATATTTATATTTACAGTTACGTCATTATTCCCTCATCTCTATGTTAATCTTACCCCATCCTGATTTATTGCCACTACTTTCAGAAACCCACATATATATATATATATAATATATATATATATATATATATATATATATATATATATATATATATATATATATATATATATGTATGTATAACAGAATCACGAAAGTTAGGAACGTGATAAATCCATAAATAAAGATAAATGCCTTCGTTTATTTTTCCTTCGTGGCATTTATCTTTACTTATATATATATGATTTTACATAATTAATATATATAATATAATATATAATAATATATCTTTTTATATATATAGATAGAGAGAGAGGAGAGAGGAGAGAATGAGAGAAGAGAGAGAGACTATGAGGAGAGAGAAGAGAGAGGAGAGATTTTATTTTATTTCCAATTAGAGATTAGAAAATTAATTCGGCGCTTTGCCTTAGGTGAATGTACTGTCTTTATGAGTCACCGACTATACGTGCCTTCCCACGATGCCTACACTGTTACTACGTAGTTAAGGATGATTCATTAACGCATCCGGTAATTAGGTCGACGTTTAAGGAAGCTCTCAAGGATATATATATATATATAAAAGTAGGTTTACGACATTTTTTGTCGGTCTCTTTTGTGGTTTTCTCTTGCTGTGGCTTCCAGTATTGTGCGACGACTCGAACAAAAAGAGTGACATATTTCCATGCGGTAGGTGTCTTGGGATTTATTCAAATGAAACCGGGAAGTCGTTGAGTCACCCTATACTCGGTTTTTTTCCATCTGTCCACCCGCCTGTGGTGTTTGCGTATGGTAACACTGCGTCCTGGGCTTTAGATAGTTACATTCAGCTTACATTCAACAGTAAAAACAATATCCTATTTCTAATATTAGCGGTGTAATTCGCATATAGTAAATTATTAAAACACTTTTCAGTTGCAAATGTACACCCAGATAACCTTTTATTTACCTAAAACTTACACATAGCGTAACTATCTAAAGCCCGGGACGCAGTGTTACCATACGCAAACACCACCGGCGGGTGGACAGGTGGAAAAAAAAAGTAGCGTCTCACTTTCATACCGCGACTTTCATTGCTTAAACGACATGATCAAAACACACGCACACACACACACACATGAGTGGTACAAATGTTCTGTTACAACAGAATTCCATCTAATAAAAGGAGGCCATAAAAACGCCAAAATATAGAATGTGAGTACTATATTTCAGAGACTGCTGTCTCTCTCTTCAGGTGGTTAATGAAGAGAGACACCAGTCTCTGAAATATAGTACTTACTCTCTGTATTTTGGCGTTTTTATGGGCTCCTTTTATTATATATATATATATATATTATATATATATATATATATGTGTGTGTGTGTGTGTGTGTGTGTACACAATATAATTATACATATTCATATCTTCTGTTTCATTTCTTCCCTGTGGTAATTTGTGTATGTGTATGTATAGATACACATATATATGTGTGTGTGGGTGTGTTTATGTAGTTCCCGCTATGTATAAAAGGTATATATCATCCTGTTAATTCTGATGATATTGACGTGTGGAGATATTTGATGACAGCATGCAATAAAGTGAAACTGTTGGCACTTGTACCTGGTAATATTTGCCGATTTATTATCACAGTGAATATATGTAAACTACTATGAGATTCAGGGCTTCTGTAACACGGTTTTTTGGACTTTGCTCCTTATCAAAGCATCGGATGTAGCTGAAAGTTGACATATGTATATTTTACAACCACACACAAATTTTGGCAGCATTATCAATGACCTAAACCTGATAGTTTTAATTTTTATAGAGTAAAAATTATCCAGCCGATGCCATGGCCAATGATTACGAGCCAAGAATCGAAAAACATTCATTACGTAAGCAAGGTAAACCACATTTGACGAAATGTTGCCCCGCCCATCCACCAGACAGAAATTCATTCACCTTATTCCATCGGCTCTGAAACCCATAACAGTCAATAATGGCTAACAGGTTTTGGAATTTTCCCCGTGGTTGCAAAACTGCATTTGTCTTACGACTTGCAACTTTTTACAGTCAAGAGAAAGCCCGTGGCCATGACAAAGACTTTATGAATGGTGGAACGATACATAGATGTGGGTGGGGTATCTGTGCTAGCGTAGTAATACTACTGTAGTAATAGCAGTAATATACATGAATTAAACGTTTAGGCCAACTGCTGGGATCCTTGAGGATCATTTAGCACTTCTTGCAACTACTCGAGAAATGAGTTTTTATAGCCAGAGGTTAAATTTTCTAATCCAACAATGCCCATGATAGCCTTCACTGTTATCCTGAATTATGACGAGGCCAAAGTGGGTGGAGCCTCATGAAGTCATCATTCTGACGATAATTATTGGTGAACGTTCAAAGCCAAAATGCGGTAACGGCTTTTTTTTTTTTTTTTTTTTTTTTTTTTTTAAATAGGTAGATAGCCAATAAATAAAAATTGCTTGACATTGGATATAGCAGTTATCAAATCAAGCTTGTCTACTATGTTTTTGAAAATTACCAACTATTCCCTACATCTTGTCAATCTGATTGTGACCTATAAAGTAGACTGTAATTTCTTAGGAAACTTATTTTGGAGTTAGACTAATAATCGAAGTGTTTCTGTATTTATTAACATATTTTGCTGGTTTGTTCATTATGACAATTATCAGTGGAGAGGTTTCAGAGTTCATAAAGGTGTACTGCTTTGCTTGTATATACATTCTTATGTCATTGTTGCCAGAGGTCTAGCCTTTGTTACGTATAGCCAATCATCCATCGAGAAAGAGGGAAGAAATGCTGTCATAAGTTACTTAACGAGTGCGTTCGAAACCTTTTCTCTGAGTAAAAAAAAAGTCACTTTTACATTATAAGTACCAAATTTATTCAACCTACGTAATGCAGAATACAGTCAAAATTTATGTGTAGATATAATGTGTATTCTGAATTAGCGTTATATTTATGAAATGCATAGATAAAAAGTTATTGCGAAAAAACCATGTTACAGAGGCCCTGAATCTCATAGTAGTACAACTGTTACGAAAATTTGGAGGAAGTACAGTCCATAGCCATTACTGTCATCAATTCGATATATCAGAACAAAGAGTCACATCGTTCTCCGTCGTAACAAGGAAGTGACAGAGACCCAGAGAGTTTAGAATGATGGTGTTTTATGCTTGAATGTGTTGGCTTTGATAAAAGAAAAAAAAAACCATTCCCTTGATGAAGCGGTAATTACTTATTTTTAGATTGAAAACTTCAGTCTTTGAAGCTTGGTGTTTTTGGGTCAGTCAATCGATCAAATTGAAGAGACACTTCTGTGCCGTTATGTCCTCACTGAATTACGTGTTCTTGAAGTTTTTGTTGTCATGAAGTTTCCTCTTTCCATACTCACAGTTTTATATTAACGGTTAGTGATTGTCATCATGAAAAAATTCTCTTCCTTTTCTGATTTCTTTCATTTGTATTTGACTGAGCCTTTATTTGAGAATGCATACACCAAATGACAGGACGGACTCTTTATATCAGATAAACTTTCCTTTTTAAGTGTTACGTGTCGCGACAGGTAGTTAGTCGCAGATATAAAATAAATTCACCACAGTAAATTGGTGGAATGCCGGGAGGTGCTCTTCTCCAATTACTTTATTTACTTTATTACTCGACCTAGACGCAATATTCTCCGGTTGCGGTTGATTGCAGCCAAAGAAACTGAAAGGCTTTGCCCCCAAAGCCATAATCCTGCTTCACGGTGCTCCCTGATAGTACTCCTCCCTCTCGTTTCACTCCAACTCCCTGCCTCTCCCTCTTGCCTGCTAATACCCACACTCCCGACGGTCCCCCTCCCTCCTCATCTGGCATCCCAGTCTCCCCCCCCCCTCCCCCCAACATTAACGTTATTAGCACCGTGCTGGTGGTGGGCCAAGTTTTACAACTTTCCAGACTTCGCCAAGAAAATTTCAAAGAGGCTGGAACATATTTTGTCCTTGAGTCTTATTTTTATCGTTGCTTATTTTATTTGAACTTCCATTTTCTTTGATGTTCTTCCTCTGATTATTTTACATTGGCCTGAGTTTTCCATAGAGATTTTTCGCTCCTAAGTTTTCCTGGATTTGATATTATATTGCGGCCACGGCGGTCAGGTCGTGTTTCATCATAGTGCCTTCTGTGTAGAATGCACGGTTACAGTGCAGTCTGCTGAGAACTTTGAGTTTATCCTACACAGTTTCTGATATCTCGGTTTTAACTCTTTCGTCATGATATGTAAATCTATGAGGTGTACTTTGTCCGTAGGATTTATCCTGAATCATCAACTTTATTGAATCTGTCTCTTTATTCTTAGAAATTTCCATCTTTCTTTTTCGTAAAAGCGGCAACTTGGGCGACATACTTGGAACGACATGTCTACATTTCATAGAGACAAAAATCCACACTTCATTTTTGAATTATTTCTCTCCCCCCAACCCCCCTGTATTTTTTTGGTCCGTTCCCCTTTTACTATTCCTTCAGCGTCTTTTGTGGGCCTTTCTTTCCAAGGCGTCCGCTGGAGAGAGGTAGGAGGCCTTCCCCCTCGTTTGTATGTCGGCCATTGACACACGCCACAGCAAAAACTGCTGGAGGTTCTAGCACTTGTTCTTCATGTTTCTTTCCCCCAAATTTTTTCTTTTCTTTTTTTTTCTCCTTTTTAGTGGAGGTTGGTGGATTGGGGTGGGGAGGGGGGGGGTGTTGAGTTGAGGTTGGGTGTTGTTTGGGCACAGAGAGGCCAGCAGTGGCACGACTACGGGCAATTTTCCAAATATCAAGATAGCATTCCTCTCTCTCTCTCTCTCTCTCTCTCTCTCTCTCTGTGTGTATGTGTGTGTGTGTGTGTGACCAATATAGGGTAGTTTTTAGACATTTGCGAAGCATTATTAAACTCCGTGTGATAATGCTTGGCTGACCTCAACATAACATGTTTAATGAAATGTTCTTTGTGTTTCCCCCACATTTCAGAGAATCGAATATATGAATATTTCTTCTATGCATCTTTGAAATTTACAAGGTTTATGAAGCCTATATTTCATAACTAAGAGAGGTATTCTGTTCACAGTGTAATTATTATTATGTAAATCTTACATCTTGCTTTTAATATATATTTAGAAATGAAGATCTCGTGTGACATGCAAGGGATAGTAATTTGCGGTTTACCTGAAAAGCGGAGGAGTATCACTTTAAGGGAAGAAAGTAACAATATATATATATATATATATATATAATACATATATATATATTTATATATATATATATATATATATATATATATATATATATATGGTATATATTACTTTGGGGTAGGGCTATTTTTCTAGCATTTATGAGTTAGCAATTTGAGATGCTATATATGTGTATGTATTTATTTATTTATGATGATATAATGTGTGTATGTAAGTATGTATAACACTTTCATAATGATCATTAATGGATAATAAAGATGTTTATAATAGTTTTTAGTTTATTTAAGAGAAAAAAATTACTGGATCAAGAAAAAATCTAGAAAATATTCATTTTTCAGTTGCATTGACTCCATAGTTGAAATTTTCCAGGTTTCTGACACATCTTTTCTTTTCCATTGCAGCAACAAGCAGCCTAGCTTGGTCTCATGGAGGCTGCGCTGTGCTGGTCGAAGATCCCGCGGTGATTAGCGACGAGGCACATCCTGGTCAGGCGAAATCTCGAGGTAACCACCAAGGTCGGGGACGACACGACCATAGCCCTCCTACACTTCATGACGATGGGTTCCTGTTTCTGTACAATGCCATACAGGAACAGCGGCCCTACCAATACCTCCTTGAGCAACCCATCGCCGAGTTGTCTCCCCGCCGCATGCGTAGGAGTGTGCAGCATGATCTAGATCCTCCCCGCATGGATACTGACCCTCCGTTGCAACACTTACCTCCTCCTCCTCCTCCTAACCAGCAGTTTAATTCCCCAACTTACCCAGCTTCCCTTCCCCCATCTAATCCGGTAACTGTGTCCCCCCCTAGTACACTATCAGCAAACACCAAAAGTAGTCAGTCCGATGGAGCCATCCCTCCTAATGCGCTGCCACTTCATGACGAGGAAACTTTTGAATTCACTTCTAGTGATACTCAGGATAGAGTTGTAAGTACTCCTTCAGAACATCCTCCTCTTTTACCCTCAGAGAGGGCTCATGGTGACCCAGAAATAGCGAGCCCCTCTGCGGATACTCCCCCTGCTGCATCACCAAAAATAGTTATCTTAGATCATATTCCTTTAGACAAGGTTTCCTTTTTGCCAGACAAGATTCCAGATGGAGCTCCTGAACCCCAGGATGAATATAGTGCTAAAGTCATCCAGTCTAATGTTCGTGAGGTTTACGCCCCTGTCATAGATGTTGTTGAATACAGCGAGGGAGAGGAATCGTTAGTCTCTGATAGAGTTTCAAGCATAAGCTTTACTGATGACTATGCCAAAGACACAGATGTTGTAAGCCAGGTCGATGAATATAGTGATATTGGCAAAAATGGTGATGAAGAGAGTGAACCTGTCACAGAGCCCGATTATATGTATGGCAACCAGCCTAATGGAAGTCATGCTGATCTAGTTGAATATGAACAGGAAAATAGCACGCAAGTACAGTTGTCAACAGATATACCAGATATAATTAATGGTGAAAGCAATGTTACATTGGAAGACCTGTCAATGTATTGGACTGATTTTGACCCAGATATCATGGTCGGAGATGACCCAAGGGCTGCATCAGGTAGTCAAAGAGACAAAGCAAAACGTCAGAGTAAACCTTTACGGTCTTGGATGGGAGCGTTCCCTACATTACCCCCAAGGCCCAAACCTGATGTTAGTAATTCATCCAAGATGTCATCCTTTTCTTCCACAGTGAGTAGAAAAATAGACACAGATTCCATTATTTATCCCCCCAGTGAGATGACTTCCCCTTCACTGGGTACACAGAAAACAGGAATGTTAAGGTTTTCTCTCACTCAAGATGGCCAAATTAACAAGCGAAAGAACATTTCAAGTTCTATCGATGCATGGTTTTCAAGGTATGGTTATGAAAACAGTAACTATACAAGAGATGATGAAACGCCCCTAGTGACTGAAGTGTCTGTAGAAGAAGAGGAACAGTCTCTTAATCAGAGTTCTGCAGATACCTATGATCCAAAGTATATACTTGGTGAAAGTCTTTCTTTAGACCCAGAGCAGTACCCTTCAAGAATCCTGAGATCACTAGGGGTTCCAAAGTATCGTGATGTAGAGAGATCACCAGATTATTATGATGCTGTGGGCGCTTCTCGTTCAAGACCACGATTGGCAGTTGAAGTCTTTCCCCATATCTTTGATTATAACCTAGACGATCATGATGAGTATTACTATAATGATGATGAAGATAATCTTTACTATTTTGATGATTATTCTGACAAAAATTCACATGCAAGACCCAGTCAAGGGGGTGGCGATGATTTTGAAGATGCTCAGGATGATGGAGATGACTCAGATGACGTAATACTTAGTAAGAGTGAAGATATTGGTGAGACAGAAGCAGGTTTCCGTAGCCCAGAAGTCGTCACCGTGCAGCCAGTTAGGAGATTGCATGTGGTACCAACTAATTTAGTCCAAAGCATTACTCATTATCCGTCAGGTCTAAGAGCAATGTCATTGATGAAAGAAGATTTTCAGCTTGACATCTCTGAGCCCCAGGTGAAATTGCTACCAAAAGGGCAAGAGGAAGTCGTTGAGATAGAAGTTGTACAATTAGATTCAAAATCTTGGCCACACAGGTCAGTGGAAACTGGGCCACATTATTCCCCTGCTTCCCACCATCATGATAGAGAAATAACACCCACTGTTAAGAAACACATTGAAACCACAACAACAGAGGCAACAACCCCAGCTTCCACACCAGTACCACATCATGTTACACCTTCAAAGCCACCTGGAGTTCCATCAGCTCAGTTATACACAGCTAAGTTCTTGCCTACTAGGTCACCACCTTTAGAGCCTAGGCCTGTAAGAGTTTCAGATTTTGATAGTAGCTCTGCACAGCAACGTGCATTTGAGCATAGTAGTTTCCTAAGTATACCAAAGTTCCTCATGCAAAAAACAGATTCAACACCTCCATACCAAAGGTCACACGTAAGTGACCATTATGCTGGTACCACAGTGACTGATAGAGAGCCAAGAGTGCATGCATTAAATACCTATGCTTCCACTGTTGGTGAAGAGATTCACGGTTCATCAACAGCCGAATCCCGAAATTTACGAAGTGTCCATCAGAGCGACAGGCATCATGTAACATATCATGAACCAGTTTCATCTCTGACCTACAGCTCACATTCTACTGAACCTTGGAGTGAAGACAGAGAACACTATGAAGAAAAGCTAAAGGAAAGAGAGGAATTAAGCCAAAACAATCCGTCATTGGCATCTAGTTATAACCCAGAAGAAATGGAAAGAATTGAGAAAGAAATGGGAACTGTTGTTGAGGCTAGTTCTGTCTCTCATCGTCAGAACCCCTTCCTACCCAGCACCCAAAGGCAGGTGCAGTCTGTTGCCAGAAAATCCAAGTCAGTGACTGTGAATGTCACTATTTCCACAGATGACGATGCCCAATCTAACCCTGGGTCTGAAGGAAAGAGCAAACCTTTATATATCCTGTCCGTATCAATTCCAACTAATGGAAAAGATCAGGATGCTGATATCAATATAGTTAAACCTGATGATCAGCAACACATTGCTAGATTGTCTCTAACAGTTCTTGGCAATCAGACCTACAGTGATACCTTCAATTCACACAAAGATCCTTCAACAGATTCTGCAGGTCCCACAGCCAGTCGACTAGTTTCCCAAAGTCCAGCCTCATCATCAACTGGGCAATGCAATTGCCCTTGCCCTTGTCAGACAAGCAGTGCTCCATCAAATACTCATAGTATTCCAATTCCTCAATCTTTTCTGCCTGAGACCAGACCTGGCAATCGAATTTCAGATTACTCAAGTTATGCCTCGCCTCCAGTTGCAGCAGCTGACACGGATTCTGATAAGCCCAGTACAGATAGTTCCCCTAAAAATTGCAAAGTAGACCCTGATCCACCCTCCACCACCCCACCCCCAACCGTCCCACCCCTTTCGCCTGAGGTTGAAAGAGAGTTAGAAGGTGAGATGAAACCTCCTCTTTGTCCTCGAAAATGAAACCTGAACTAATAACCAATCTTTTATCAGTAGGTAAGAACCATTGACGAGAGAGAACAAGAAAAGGAGAATTTGTCTTATTTTATTTATTTTTTTTTTTTGTCGATAGTCTAGTTCAAAGTCGGACATGCCTTGGTTATACGAATAAATATTTTAGGGAGGTGAATAGACAAGATGTCTCTTTAGTTAGTGGAGACCCTTTACATCAAGCACTTTAGAGCTACTCTCGTAAAAGCTAATTGGTTTCTTTGAAGGACGGCCGCAGCAGGCCCGTGAAGAGATGGATATGTAAAGCACCCTTAGATGGAAACCATTCAGGAAACCTCACCAGACCTTGAAATGCTCTGAATGTGTTTGATGTAAACGTTTTAGATGACTTAAAGCAACATTGTGACACCCATAATTAAACTCCTCAGAATCTTTTGAGTGAAGGGGGTTGAGTGATATCATTAGAGGTGGTTCTATTCGAATTTTCGTATCATATCTTCTCAATGGTTTCTTTCCGAACGCAAATTCAGGTACAGTAATTCTTCCCAGTCTAATACAATTTAGTAGATGTATTTATTTATCCATCATTGCATGTATTAATGCTTCTTATTTTTATTTTCCAAATTTAATTATTTTCTGCAGAATTAATTTGGTTTTAGTTCAGTTTTCACTTTTTTTTTATTTTGCAAGTTTTGTTTTTTTTAACCATTTACTCTCTTTGATTCATTAAAGATTAAGTTATATCTTTTTTTCTTTCATAATGCATTAGTATTAATCCATTTGAAATAACTGCATGAAATTATAATATCCACTAGTATGTTTTATTACTTTTGTTTAAAGATGTGTCTTGTGGTCCATATCCAAGTTTCTCACGTTTAGCATTAAAATTGGAAGTTTTGCAAAACAAATTGTTTGGAGTTACAATTAAAAATTTTCAAATTAAAAATTATAAATAATTGCGTGGAGTTAAAATGAATTATTTTGTAAAAAGAGTTGATTGTTGTTGGATTGCTTAAAAATTTCAAAATTATTTATTTGGTGTTGAATTTGAAAATGCTGCAAAAAGAATTGTTTGGTGTTGAAAGTTGCAATAAGAATTATTTGGTTCGGTCAAAAGTGTTGTTTTGTAGTGATAGCTTTAAACCTGGGAATTTTGATGAATTCCAAATAAGATTGACATACTATCGGAAAAACCTTCTAGGTAAAAAAAAAAAAAAAAAAAATCTACAGAAGTTATGCTTTATGTTGGAATCAAATGAGTTTTTTTTTTTTTTTTTTTTTTTTTTTTTTTTTTTGTTTTTTTTTTTTTTTTTTTTTTTTTTTTTTTTTTTTTTTTTTTTTTTTTTTTTTTTTTTTTTTTTTTTTTTTTTTGCAGAGAAATCAAGTGCCCTATGTTTTTTCATAGTAGAAGGTTTCACTGAATTGTGAATGTATATAAAGCAAAAGTCATTATTTGATGATTGGGTCACATGCAGGCAATAGTATCCGAGTTTGGACTTCTATCAAAACATTTCAGTTTTTTGTTTAATACTGTGTAATCTCTTCCTACCCATGAAGTGGGGAGAACAGATCGGTGATTTTTCTGCAAATGTAGAATTGTTTTCAACAAATGAAAGGTCATTTTGATTTCCAGGGAAATATATGTATACCAGTTCTTTATTTTTATCGTGCAATGCTTGGAAATAGAGTAGAGAATACAGCAGCAGACTTGCGTTAAAACCTGTAGGAGACATGGCGCTCCAAAACCCTCATTTCTCCGTGGGAAAAAATTCGGGGCCGGGTTTTACGATGCCTTAATGCAAAGGAGAGTAAGTATCTGATGTCATTTTCGTTTTGGCAGAGCATCAGTACATTTCCCAGTCTCTGCAGCGAATAGAATTATGACGAATTTCTTTTGTTCTGATGCCGGGTTCGCACATGTACAGGCATAAGTTATTATTTTGTAGATAGATTACTTGCACCGTAATTACACGAGTGTTCTGACGTTTGTTTACATATTTTAAGGCGATGTGTATTTTAAACTTAGTGTACTGCTATGTATCTGTAACTGAGTCCCCCTTATCGAATTCTTATCATGGCTTATAAGCATATCAAAACACGTGATATTGTAAGACATCTCTCCTTTGCCAAGGACACCGCAGATCGCTTTACTATCTATGTATGAAAAATATTAAATATTGTATTTCCCTTTACTGTCTCTCCACTGGGAAGTGCGGTCTTGCATTACCGTGGCTGAATGAATTTCGAAATTAACCTGCATGCTTGTATCTTGTTTAAAGGCATACTATGCATCAACGAGCGGCGCATGTCACTTAATAAGACTAACTGGAGACCTTAATGATTGGTGGAAAGATTGGCAGTTCCGTAACTTGCTGCTATGGCGTATGATTGTTTCCTGATATACTCTGTAATTTCTTTCAATTGAACACCATATATATTGTCTGGAAGTTTGAATTTAAAGCCTGTGGCCCCTGCAGGCTTGTCCCGTATGTATAGGGTGCATCTCCTGAATAATAATGATAATAATAATAACAACCTTCGGTGCGTTGCTCACCAATTTAAGCAACAATGAGAAAACGATAAGCTATATAAAATTAATGCAGCTGAGGCAGCAATTACTTTTAATAAAATAATAATAGTAATTGAATAAATTATGTTAGTGCTATTGCTTACATCACTCAGTAGTACACTACTGTCTCAGTTTCCGAGATTCTCTTCGTGTGTCTTTACAAGTAATTATTAGAATTATATAAATAAGATTACAGTTTAACACGAATCCTTTTGGGTCGTTGGTTCAAAATACTTATTCAGCAATGTTAAATGGGTCTGAGGATTTATTGGTTTCTCTCTCTCTCTCTCTCTCTCTCTCTCTCTCTCTCTCTCTCTCTCTCTCTCTCTCTCTCGTCAGAGCACAACACACAGCACCATGTGTCACGCCTTTGTTACATGATAAAATATCAGGTGGAGAAAATGAATTCACTCATTTTCCTCGCAGCACGCCCCGCACACCTTTTCCTGATGTGTCATTTATTTTGCCTAATATATAAAGGGGAGCCGTTTCGTATTTGAAATCAGATTTATATTCCCTTTTATTTTTTAGACAGTTATAAAGGGTGAGTAAGTTTAGTCCCCCCAACCCCTTTTTTTGTTTTAAGCTTCCTTGTTTTATACGAGGGTTTTCGGAAGCTCGTCGTGTAGGAAAGAAGACGATTCGATTGCTCGGGATAGTATATTAAAGGATATTCAGTCGTTCCTCCCCTTACGAACTTTCAAGTTACAAACTTTCAGAAATACGATCAACCGTGATCATAAATTAAAATGCGAACAAAAGGTAAAAAAAAACTACTTTATCATAATTTGCTTAATGCATTTAGGTTTTACATTTCATTTGTATTAATAAAATACTCTATGAAATACAGTGCAGTAATAGTAATGTGTTTTAGTATGAGAAAACATATATATTACTTTACATATTGAGTCTAATTATATGAAATTGGTCTCATGAACAAATAATCAAGATACGAACAGCCGTTCACAACGTAACTCGTTCGTAAGAAGAGGAGTGTCTGTACTTGATTTAGAATACAAACAAACATAATTAAAAATGTTATTATTTGTGTCTTAATTATGAGGTATTTCATAAATTTAACCCCGTTGGAGGGTAGTGCCGGCATCTCTTAGCGCCTCAGTGGCGAGATCGGTATGGTCTTGACCTGCCACCTCGGTAGCTGCGAGTTCGATTCTCGGGCATTCCATTGAGTCGTGAGATATGTGTATTTCTGGTGATAGAAGTTCATTCTCGACGTGGTACGGAAGTCACGCAAAGCCGTTGGCCCCGTTGCTGAATAACCACTGGCTCCATGCAGCGTAAAAACACCATGCAAACAAACTTAAGGTTCTTTGCAGTGTCCCTCGAGTCCCTAGTTGCAACCCTTTCGGTTTGCTTTACTGTACTCCTGTTCATATACTTCTTCTTCCATCCTAACCCCCCCCCCACCCCCCCACCCCCAACAACCAATAGTTGTTTCGTGATGCAAATTTCAGCGCTTAATGACACAGGTCTGAACGCTTGGCCTTTTGCCTAAACGTTATATTCAATTTCATTCCATTCCATAGTGCAAGACAGACATTTATGCTTTTAACAATAGTTACAAAAGTCAACAGACTAACTAGGGAGGCTTGTTGCACAATGAAATACATGAACCTAAGAGAATACGCTCGCTTGTAAAAAAAGAGCTTAAATTCCAGAAGCCCATTCAAAAGGGATTCTCCCACTTCTGCTTGCAGAGATTTTGTCAACAGCTTTGTCGCTTTCGCGCGGTAAATAAACAGAACGCCATCTCCAAAATCTTACATATTCGTTTCGCATCAGGCCCGCTCATTTCAGCTTGTTTACTGAGAACCGCATCATTTTTAGGTCAGATGGGCTTTGGTCAGGGGTAATAACGGTAACAAATGCCGTCATAACTCATGTGCGAAGAATGGAGTTCAGCGACCGTAGAGTTTTTTATGCTTGACTTCCGATATTCCGCTGCCTTTCCCAGTCATAGCGCCTTGATCAAGAGCTCTCTCTCTCTCTCTCTCTCTCTCTCTCTCTCTCTCTCTCTCTCTCTCTCTCTCTCTCTTTTAAAAGAAAACTAGACAAAATCATTAGGACACTGAATAAACAGTAAAACCTGCTCTTAGAGATAAGTGAGCACAAGTCTTAGACATCCCAATCTATGTAACTCCTTGTAACTCTCTGTTTGAGTTAGCTGTAACATTTTTTTTTTTTTTATACAAAATACTAGATTTGCTGGAAAAGTAGGGTCAGATCTTTGAGATTTTCCGCAACTTATTCCATTATTCTCCTGTAAGTGTTCGGAGTAGTATAATTATGTATGATTTAGTTTCAACTTGAGTATTAATTGCCATGACTGCGTTTAAGAAGTTAAAGTGTTTTAAAATTGAATTGCATATTGAAGTGGTTGGGCTGATGAGTAGTATGATATGGTAATGCATTTTGTCGCGCATTCTGCACACAGGAAATTAAGATTTGATATTGTGCCTGGTGCTGATCGTTCTTTCAGTATCTCAATGACAAAACAAACCCAGCATTCTTAAGTTTTACATGTTACGCTTCATTTCCATACTAATACGCCTGATAGCTATGTTCCAGAGTTTCTGTACTCTGAAGGAACTTTTCAGAACTAATATATCAAGTAGAGACTAATTACGCATGAGTACATTGCTGTAGTTAATTAAATCAGATCGATGGAGACTTAATATTCAAGGGTCTTATGACAACTTAGTTTTGTTACGAAAATCGACGGTTTCACGGTGGAAATATTTCCAGTTGGTGGTATGACCCTGGCAATTTTTTTTTTTATTGTGTGTCAGCGTCGTGACTTTAATTTTTAGCTTCGTAACAGTGATAAGAGGAGTCAGAGACGTAAGACTGATATTCTTTAAGTAACATCATTTAATGGAAATAGAATTAAAACTGATGAAAAGACCCAGTACATTGAAAGATTAGCGAAGATGTGCTACCGAGTAGTTGTTAGTGAGTATTCATCTTTCATGAAAAGGTATTTGCATAGCGTTTGCCATTTTCCGTAATGTAATATCATATCCGTAATGTTCTGTGCATTAGAAAGTAGAAGATTCAGTTAATACATAAAAATATCCATAATCGTGCTTAGAAACGAATTTCCTAGTGTATAGTGCAACTTTTTTTCTGCGAGAGAGAGAGAGAGAGAGAGAGAGAGAGAGAGGATTCGTCCGAATATTGGATGTTTGCGTCGTCTATTTGCATCCTGGCCAGAACGTTTTGCCGGAAGACACGAAAAGTGTTTCCGAAGTAGATTGGTTGTTCCTCCCGAGATTCGCTCGGTGTAAAAACAAGGCGTATGAGAGACAAAACAGATCTGTTGCCGGATCCTTGGCTAATATGTTTTTTAGAACCCTACGCTAATATGACTTTTTTTTCGAATTCTGCGCTATGTTTTTTTTTTTTTTTTAAGAATCCTATTGCTCATATATTTTCTTGGAATCCTGCATTAATATATATATATATATTTTTAGAATTTAACGCTAATATATAATTTTTTAGATGTCTTTAGAGTCCTACGCTAATATTTTTTTAGAATTTAACGGTAATTTTTTTTAGAATCCTATGCTAATATATTTTTTCCTACGATAATATATATATATTTTAGAATCCTACGGTAATATATATTTTTTTAGAATCTTACGTTGATATATTTTTTTTTTTAGAGTTCTACTGCTTACATTTTTTTAGAATCTTAGGGTAATATATATATATATATATATATATATATATATATATATATATATATATATATATATATATATATATATATTAAATCCTATGCTAATATATGTCTTAAAAGTCCTACGCTAATATTTTTCTTAGAATTTCACGCTAATATATATTTTTAGAATCCTATACAAATATACATTTTCCTTTCCTACGCTAATATATTTTTTTAATCCTACACTTATATATTTTCAAATTCTACGTTTTTTTTATTCTAAGCTAGAATCTTACGCTAATATTTTTTTTGATCTTGTGCTAATATATTTTTTAGAATCCTACATTAATATTTTGTAGAATCCTGTGCTGATATAATTTTTTCCTACAGTAATATATTTGTTTAGAATCCTGAGCTAATATATTTTCTTTTAGAATATTATGCCAATATAGTTTTTTAGAACCTTAAGGTAATTTTTTTTAGAATCGTGCGCTGATATTTTTTTTTTCAAAATCTTACGCTAATATATATTTTAGTATCCTATGCCAATAGAATCCTACACCTATGTTTTTTTTGTCTTTTTTACTCACGCTAATGTTTTTACCTACGCCCTTTTTTTACGCTGATATATTTTTAGACGTTGGTGTTCAATTGCAGACGTATTTATATACTTGCTTTTCGTTTGTGAGTAAAGATATTCGAATTTGATGTCATTTCTTCGTCTGCTTTATGATCTTGAACGGATATTTCATGTGCCCTGCTGAGTGGGTATCACCTGCTGTTTTATGAGCTGGCATCTGCTTGGTTAGTCGTTAATGGTTGCCATAATTGAGTTGTATCTACTTCAATTAGTTCTTTCTGGCCAATCATCAGAAACTATAATACATGTTTGTTTATGTTTGTTTTTAGTATCTATCTCAGTATTCCATTATTCACGAATGGCGGTGTTCTGTCCATCCATACATGTTTTCCTGAGAAGCGCGAATGTCATAGCAAAAGAATACTTTTTTTTTCCAATTAGCATATCTTCATGTCTATTTATTTGCAAATCGTTAATGGTAATGTTTTTTTCTCCTATGTAGAGTCCTTGAGGTTTGTACGAGAGGAAAAATACAAATCACATTACACATTTGCCATTTGTTCTTACACAAATACAAACCTTTGGTCATTACATAGGATTTAGTTTCTATGTAAAGACCGTCAGGTTTGTATGTTGGGAAAGATATAAATTACCTTTAAAATGCACTGTTTATTTATGCGTGCACGTAGCGTGGTGGACGTATTTCTTGGAATGTTGTTATTGGTTTAAGATTGGCATCAGATAGGCCATCTCGAGGGAAAACCGTTCTTAGCATTGTATTTAATCGCGTACTGTTGTTAGTTAAGAAAAATTGATCCAGTTGTCAGAATCTCAGACTAAGGCCACAATTATGTTGAAATAATAATAATAATAATAATAATAATAATAATAATAATAATAATAATAATAATAATAATAATACTAATAATAATATATAAAATAATATAATACCATGTGTTGTCAGTTATCAAAATCTTAAAATATGGCCACAGTTATGTTGAAATATAGTAATATGTATCCTGTTATCAAAATCTCATAAGTTATGGCACAATTATGTTGAGATGAAAATTATAATATAATGATAATAATCCTGTAGCAAAGAGCAGATTGTCGTGGAGCTTGTAAGGCTGAATATGACCCTGTTTTGGGGGTTAAAATCTTCCTCTGGATTCTGTAACACTTCTGGTTGGCAGTGTTGTTAATCTTCCCTGCGTTCGGCGAAGGATGCAGGCAGAGGAAGTAGCGTTGGTCTTCCAGTCTTATTCGTCAAAATCGGAATTATGATAACTGAAATGATCAGTGTAATCATAATTTTCCTTGTCCATTTTTCTCCTCCTTATTTTGATAGGAATTCTTTCCTGCCTTCTTAGCTGAGTTTTCAAGCGCCCTGGTAGTTGTAGTGATTACGATAATTTTAAGTGTCTCAGCGGCGTGCTTGGTATGGTGTTGGCGCACCACTTCGGTGGCCGCGAGTTCGATTCTCGAGCATTCCATTGAGGGGTGAGAGATGTGTATTTCAGGTGATAGAAGCTCACTCTCGACATGGTTCGGAAGTCACGTAAAGCCGTTGGTCCCGTTACTGAATAACTACTGGTTCCATGCAACGTAAAATCACCATACAAACAAACAAACGATCATTTTAATCTTTTGCCCGTTTGCTTATTTGTGTAAGTTCATGACATCTTTACTCTAGAGAAGAGAAATGATAATTATGACGATTATTTCCCCCTTTTTTTATAGAATAATTGTTTGCGTAAAATCGTAATATCATCTTACTGCAGAAAAGAGGAATTATAATGATTACGGTTATTTCGTTTTTTACCGGAATAATAATTTTGTGTCAATTCCTGACATTTTTTGTGTAGATAAGAGAAATTGTAATTTTAACTATTATTTCATTCGTAAATTCCCATCGTTTTTATTTTAGATATAGTAGATAAATTATAATTATTACTATTATTTAATTCGTTTACCAGAATAATTATTTGTGTCAATTTCTGACATCTTTAAGAGTCCATAAGGGAAATTATAACTGTGACGATTATATCATATGTTTACCTGAATAATTATTATTGTACATTCCCAACATCATTTTTTTTATTATAGATAAATGTTTAATCCGCTGCCTCTTTTTGCGCATGCGCAGCATCTCCAAGCAGTCGGGATAAACAAGCAAATCATCGCAGTTATTTCCCCCTCCAGCTTAGTCATTACTTTCCTTTCCAGAAATCTCGCTGGAGTTTCCGACTCCCTTATGCAAATTAAATTGATATAGATGGAGAGCAAGGCCATGATTTATATTCGAATATGTAGTCGAGATGGATCTACTTGGTGGGTGTTTTCAAAGAACAAACACCTATTAAAACTTTAGTGGGAGACTTGTCAGACGGTAGCATCAATCTAGCGCCACATTCTTTTAACTTTTAAGCCTACGTCGGCATGTTGGTCCACCCGGCCTCCATTACCCCTATCATTCTTACCAAGAATAACACCCCCCCCCCTCACATCCTCCTCCTCCTTCCCCACATCCTCCTCCTCTTCCTCTTCCTCCTTCCCCATATTCTCCTCCTCCTCCTTCCCCACAATCTCTCCCTCCTCCTCATCCTCCTCCTTCCCCACAATCTCCACCTCCTCCTCCTTCCCCACAATCTCTCTCCTCCTCCTCCTCCTCCTCCTCCTCCTCCTCCTCCTCCTCCTCCTCCTCCCTATCATCAACCTCACAAAACCCCGTCGCATTCTCCTTCCTCTTTGCAAGTGACCTGTGATCCCTCTTTGTTATCTTGACCTGGTGTAACTTGGTGACCTTCAATTGGCCATGACCTGGTGACAAATCGATTCCGATTCGATGCCCTCCAATTGGAGGAGTTTCCTCCCTCAGTCATCAATACTTGTACTATTATTTTGACTAGTGGGGGTTTCAGTTCATCATCTAAGGTTTCCTTTAGGAAATTCGATGTTCATATTTCAGGTGGTTTGTGATGTTTAGCAGAAATGAAAGTGTTTGCTTATTGAAAGTGTTTGCTGTATATTATATATGCTGGGACGAAGCAGCCTGACGAGGATTCAGAAATATCCTTGGTCCTTTCTTTGTCCTTCTGTACATGTAGCGTGACAGGTAAAAGGGAGGTTGTGTTATTATTAGAGGATATGAAACACTTGCCCTTGATTTTGATATCTATGGATTTTTAGCTCCGCAAATTTTGGTTCGTTGACAAAAGAGGAAGAAAACTTGCCGATTGTACTGTCCTCTGATTATTATTTTCATCCTGAACCCTCATATTAGTCCTTCAGAATCCCTCACTGGTTTAACTCATCCTACCATCTTCCCGTCCCCTAATTCCGCCATGCCCCTTCTCACCATTGCCTCTTTTTATATTTAAACTCTTTTTATATTTAAATTAATGTCTCAAGATTTTTTATAAAACGTGTAAGTGTCCGTAAAATTTCTCTTTGGTCATCAGATTTTATTTTATTCGACCTCATTGAACGTACCCTTAGGTTATAGCCACTGGCATTTGTTGGTAGTAA
>NC_087201.1:132785434-132790434 GCF_015104395.2 Macrobrachium nipponense
CGAAGCGCTCCCGCGCCATCACAACCATTTCATTCTTTCGTTCGCTTCGAATCTGTGTTTGTGCGTTTTTCCCTAACCAGAATTTCCAGTATGTGGATATATTTTGAGTATTTAAATAACGTATTGAATGACTTGAGCAAACGTGAAGTAGTTGTTATCGTCCGTTTGAAAATGGGAACCATCCATTTATTTGAAAAATGACATAATTTAGTTATTATGGAATCATTTAAAAATGTGTCGCATCCATTTATTCAAAAATTACACATTTAGTTGTTATGCATCCAATTATTCTAAAGTGATACATATTTAGATGATATGCATCCTTGCAAAAATGATATGCATATAGTTGTTATGCTTTATTCATTTAAAAATGGCCTACATCTAGTTGTTATGCATCCATTTAAAAAAGATGCACTTATTGTTATGCATCTCTTTAAAAATTATGCATTTACTTATGTATCTTTTTAAAAATGACATACATATAATTGTTATGCATTTATGTAAAAGTGGCATAAATTTAGTTGTTATGCATCAATTTTAAAAAAGATACATTTAGTTATTATGAATCTCTTTAAAAATTATGCATTTAGTTATGTATCTTTTTAAAAATTACTTATATATAGTTGTTATGCTTCAAAAAAGGCAAACATTTAGTTATTATGCATCCATTTAAAAAGATACACTTAGTTGTTATGCATATCTTTAAACATTATAAATTGGGTTATGTATCTTTTTAAAAATGGCATACATTAGTTGTTATGCATCCATTTAAAAAGATACATTTAGTTATTATGCATCTCTTTAAAAATTATACATTTGGTTATGTATCGCTTTAAAATGACATACATTTAGTGGTTATGGATCCTTTAATTGTATGCATATGTTCATTTAAAAGTGACAAACATTTACTTATTAAGAATCCATTTGAAATTAACATACATGTAGTTATGTACCTATGTATCAAAAGCGACATTCATGTAGTTGTTATGCATCAGTTCATTTAAAAGTGCTATACATTTATTTGTTATTATGCATCCACTTAGAAATAACGTACATTTAGTTGTTATGTATCCATGTATTCAAAAGTGACATTCATGCAGTTGTTATGCATACATTTATTCCAAAGTGACATAAATTTAAACACTGATTTCGGGTCGACGAGACTCGAAGAAATGTCTATGATTTACGACCTTCCCAGATCTTGCAATTTATGGTGATACTTTCAACGCCGTGCCAAATGGGAATACACAAAGAAAAAAATCATGATATATAAACCTCGCGTCTTCCTTGTGTGGTTTCCAGTCATTTTTCTTCATTGACAAACGTTAATTTAGCTTATACGTTTCTTTAAACCTAGTCGCTTGTTTAAACATTCTGTTTTATGCTTCATAAATCGGCAAGGGTTTATTCGTTTAATTAAAAAGGAGGACGCCATTTTGTACAATTAAATTTGACGCATATTTAGGGGTGGGCGATAATTACCTGACATGAGTGGCTTAAGATTGCATTCAATTGTTTTGTTTGTCCATTTTATAATATTGTATGATTGCTTCGATGTTTTAATATCAATTTTTTATACCAAAAACATTCATAGACTATCAAAAGAATCCATTTTTAACTTCTTTCAGCTTCTATTTTCATGATTATTACCCGAATCTCAAAACGGGGAACAAATGAAAATGATTAATGATGGTGTCCCTTTTGCTATCAAACGCCACAGACAAGTAGACAATGATTATTTCTCTATGCAATATTGACAGTCATTGTTTGTTAATGAAACCATTTCCAAAAAGTACAAGAGAATCTGATTTTATACTTGTGTGGCAACGAACCCCATTATATATATAAATATATTGTACAGTATAGGCATTGTTATTTTCAATGATCTGTATGTTATATCTATTGGAGAACAGTTTGCCATCAGGCAGAATTATACAACAGGTGACAGTACTACACTGATAACAAATTTGCAAACTATTTCGGTACCTATTGATTTTCAGCAATTCTATACGTAACGTGCGGAACTTTATTTTTTCCAATTTACAAACAAAAGTTTGGCCAAAATTTTACATCATTTATTTACTGGATTTTTCCCCCGATTAATTTTACACGAACTTGTATCCCGTTGTTGAATAAGTTTCTTGTCCCCTCTCTCTCTCTCTCTCTCTCTCTCTCTCTCTCTCTCTCTCTCTCTCTCTCTCTCTCTCTCTCGCGATTGACGAAACAATGAGGAATTTGACTACCGTGAAAGATAGTTCACCGTTTACAGTGCATGTGAATTTGGCTAGGAATTATTTATTATTCTTCTGTTTGCCAACTTTTATTTTGGTCATTTTTGCAATACTGTCATTTATTTGTCACTATCATATTATATGTTTGTCGTTCATTTTGAAACTCGCCAGACTGAATCACGTGAACATACCATCGAGAACAAACTATATAATTCAGTTCCACAAAATTCGCTCTTTCTCCGCAGGCCCCATCTCAGCCGCAGACGCTGACGAAGTACCTGGAGCAGGGCCACTGGTTCCTGAGTCTATACAACGACGACGGCGATCCCCAGGAGGTGTCACTGACAGGCGACGTCTCCACCGAGTACACCGAAGGCTGCCCCAAGGGATGCTCTGGAAACGGCGACTGTATATTGGGATCTTGTCAGTGTCATCCTGGATTCGCGGGGCCCGACTGCACTCAGAGTAAGTAGTATTACCTTCGCTGATTTCAACCCAGTCTTTTCCTTTTTTTAATTTTGTTTTTCCTTTTTTTTCGTAAAGGAAATTATTTTCGATTTCGTGGATGTGGCATTCTCGTGTGTACCCGGAGTTTGAACTTTTTACTTACTTTTCTTTCTACTGAAAATGCTCAACCGGAGGCCAAATTCTTCAAACTTAAGTTGGAATATTTACTGTTTTTGAGTAAATTCAGCATGTAATGTTAATATATAATATATATATATATTATATATATATATATATATATAAATGTTATGTAGCCATGAGTTGAGGACGCCAGTTTGTATATATCTCATTTTTAGATATCTGTAATCTCTTTTCATTTGCATAATTATTATGAATTATCGGGCACTGGTGTCCGGACGTAACTGATGACTACATACCGTCTTCCATTTGTTTTATTCAGTGTACAGCGAAAGCGTGTTCATTACCATCTCATGTTGCGTATTCCATTCATTCGCAACTTTCTAGGAGGTAACAATACTATTTAAATTACCGTTTCAATGTTTTTACTTGAGAAAACGAGCATGCTTGGCAATTTGCCTGCACATATGTTTTGGTTCTCGTAGGTCGATCGTAATTACGATCTAAAGGAAAAGAAGTGAAATTCATGGAGAAGTTGTAATTGGAAGCAGTTGGAAACTTACTGAACTAATGCAGAAGTTGGACTCTATATTGTCAAGCAAAATGTGTCACCGTACCCCGAAGTAACTCCCTGCTCTTTTTCAAGGGACGCTTATTGTTATGTTATTTATTTTCTTTTGCATCTTTGTGATTTTAACACAGTGTCGTAGTTATAGGTTGATGTTCGGTTATGAAACTGCGAAAGAGAGAGATTGTGTATCTAAACTAACCTTTTGTTTCTGTAATTAATTTTACGTTAGATTTCATTGGCGATTACCAGTGAAGGCAGTTCATTTTTTTAAAGGAATTTTACCTTGCTAAGTAAGACGTCGCGTTATATTAGTAAATTGTATACAATACATGACCTCTCTAATCAAACGTGGCGCCAATTAAGTCATTCATTTCACGAATTTTGTGACAACATAATGTTTTATGATTTGTTATTGCAGAGGAAGGGGGTTAACTTGCAGACATGTTTTAAAATTCAACAAGAAATCTATTTTGAACAGCAACTAGTTACATTTTTCAGGATGAGTGATGGATCTGTTATAGTTCCTTGTTGGACCAGTGGTTTTTGTGCTCGACTACCAATCCGGTGGTCCGAAGTTCGATTTTGGGCCCCGGCCGACGCGGACTCAGAGGAATGCATTTCCGGTGATAGATATTAATTTCTCGATATAAAGTGGTTCGGATCCCACCATAAGCTGTAGTTCCCGTTGCTAGGTAACCAGTTGGTTCCTAGCCACGTAAAATATCTGATCCTTCGGGCCAGCCCTAGGAGAGGTGTTCATCAGCTCAGTGGCCTGGTAAAACTAAGATATACGTAACTTTTATCTGTCATCATACTGTCTTAGGAGTCGTTTAGTTTTTGCTTTACAAATTCATCCTACAAATACAAGGTCATTATGTTACATCATCTCATGGTTGAGTGGTTTATTATTTTGCTAATAGCTCCGCCTGACAGCGTTGTAAAACCGTGTGCTTAATCCACCAGCCCTTCTGAAAAATCCCGCTGGAGGCAGGAAATTATGGCTCTCCGCCGAGATCAGACCCTTTATGGCGCGTAAATGCGAGCAGCATATTCGGCGCTGAGTCGCCGAGAGACCATCGTTCATGGGAAGAGTCCCCTTGTCGAGAAGTGGGACATGTCTTGACTGAAACCGCTCATTAAACCCTTGATCGTTTTCACTCATTCTCGGTGTCACATTCTGGGGTGGGGGGGATTTGGGGGCGTTCCGTCTGGCCGTTCACTCACGAGGTAATTGCATAATCTGTAGCAAAATAAACATCGCTCGCTATACTCATAATGCAGGCAGTATATCAAGTTAATCTTAATTGGTTGTTCGTGATGTGACATTTAATTTGCTGGGATGGTGGGCAGACGCTCCGCGCAAATACGACGACGGAGACACGCCCACGTCTCATTAGGAGGGCGCGAAAATCGTTCTACTTATTAGCCCTCCCTCCCCCCGCCTCCCTTTCCCGCCTCATTTTTTCTTCTGCTACGAAACAGCCTTTCTTGCGTCTTTCCTTTTCCTACCTCTTTTGTGTGTATCATCTTTTTGAGGTTCTCCTCCTGTGACACCTTTCGAACCTACCTGCTCTCTATATCCCTTCCAGCGCTGAATGACCTCAAGGGTCCCA
>NC_087201.1:132800434-132892006 GCF_015104395.2 Macrobrachium nipponense
ACACCACAATACACTGGTGCATACAGTTTGATAACTTTCACAGTCGTAAGTGCCATGTAGTCTTGTTTTTTTTTTTTTTTTTTTTTTTTTTTTTTTTTTTTTTTTTGAAAAGTGGAAGGTAGGATAGCGTGACACTTTTCCCCAACGTTTTTTATTTTATTTTTCACGTTATCCAGATTTTCCGAGTGCGGTATGTCGCTGCAATTGTGAGCTCGGCTCACGCCAAGAAATGAAACCAAAAATGTAGGCCAGTAAACAGTGCGAAACGTAACATATTTGAAGTCGGGAGCGAAAAAGAAGATAGAAAATTCTCGTTTGTATAAAAGTTTTTTTCTTTCTCTCTCTCTCCCTTTCTTTGTTTCTTTGTTGCAGTTTGGAGCAGAATGGAATCCCCACGCTGGAGAGAGAGAGAGAGAGAGAGAGAGAGAGAGAGAGAGAGAGAGAGAGAGAGAGAGAGAGAGGTTGTATTTTGGCGTCCAGGAATTTTATACAGTGTGTGGGAGGTAACATCTGGCAGATTACTGCGGTATTGTAGTTTTGAAATAATAAGATTAATATTGGAGTAATGTAGTTGAATAACATTCGCGCACCGCACTCAATTATTTTCATTTTAAATACCATGTATAAAAATGTAGTACATTTTTTTATAGTCAGCACTCTTGTACGTGTTAAAAATAAGAACGATTTTATTCTGCTCTTCTCGCACACTGATCTCAGGAGTATATAGAACTTTGTACTGTATTGTTATTACGGATTTGCAGGTCTCTGCAGAAGAATGATGTGAAATAGACTCCTGTTTCTTTCATTGTTTAGGGCTCCCTTGTACTTTTGACATGATGGACAACCTCTCCAAACAGGCTGCTGAACTGATAGCTAATTGCTTATGCAATCGCGCTTTCGAGTAGCTGCAGTCACACTGCAGTTGTACTTTGGCGTTTAATTTTCTGACATTGAAGTGAAAGTACAGTATGTTTGTTTGGTTTAATCTGAGCTTAGTAGGGACATATTCTCTCTCTCTCTCTCTCTCTCTCTCTCTCTGGCACAGAATAACTAAAGTGCCCCAGGGCCAGGCCTTTGACCAAATTTCCATATTTTCCAGCATAGAGTACATGTTGAGCTGACGTTCATGCTGGAATTTATTGAATTTTCTACGTTGCAGATTTCCGGCGTTTCTTACATGACTATGAGATGTAATGACTTCAGAAGTAATTACGTAAAATAACTTAAATCCCTCCGTAATGGAATTAGAATGGCAATGGAGGGGGAACGTGTTTCGCAAAAGGGAGCCGTGTGTCGTTAATTATTTTGATAAGGCTCCATAAAAACGCTGCTCTACGTTAAGGAATTGAATTACAGAGTTCTTTTCTCCCTTGTTTTCTAATCTGCGCCGTGACGTTTTGTTCTGGAGGAAAATGAATGAGAGAAATATTGCAGAGGCGAAGTTGCAAAACTACAGAATAGAATATGAGAGAATTCAGATGTTGCCATTTGTTTTCCCTCTTCCGCATATGAACTTGGTACATGTGTCCATACAAACGCATACTGCCAACTTTATGAAGCCCGTTGCATAAGTAGGGGGGAGAGAGAGAGAGAGAGAGAGAGAGAGAGAGAGAGGCGATAGCGAAAATCAGACGCTAGAGAGAGAGAGGGAGAGAGCAGAACGTGGGCGCAGGGGGGCCAGGAGGTGTGTGGATCAACAAGCAGACAAGCTCACAAAGCCTTGTGATAAATGAAGACCAGTACCCCTTTCCTACTCCCCTCCCCCCCCCCCTCCCTTCCCTCTGTATAGGCCCTTCCACAATCATTCACCAACCGCCTATCAACCTCCCTCTTTTCCCCCCTCGTGTTATTCCCCTCATCATCCTTCTTTCCCCCTTTTCCTTCCGTCCTCTATCCCCTTTTAGTCGTTCTGCTGTGACTGGTAACGTCGATGGTTTCCTGTCCTCCTTTTTCCTCATTCTTCTTCTATTCTTCCTCTTCTTCTTCTTGTTAAAGCAGGATACGGAGTCCCTTTTACAAGTGGATGTTTTTTTATACGTTCCATGAAGACATGAAAGAAACTGGACCCCCAAAACCAGCCTTAATGGTTACTACTCTCTCCACCCAGACTCCACAGTAGATCATCAAGTGTTAGGCCTCGAGATCCGGCCATATTGGAGTCGTGTTGACAGGATTAATGATATCTGATATTGAGTTTCACCGTTTCATCAAACTTATGAACTGGAAAGTAAGAATCCTGAATGGGTGAATTGCTTTGCTTACCAGAATATTATTGAAAGATATAGTATGTCTTTCTAACGTTGTTTGCATAGGCCTAAGACTCCGTAGGTTGGTAGTGCTGTCAGTGTACCTCACGCTGTGCACTGTAAACATTACTTCAGGTTCTCTGCAACGTCCATTCGGCCCATAACTGCAACCTCTTTCATTACTTTTACTCTACCTCCGTCCACATGCTCTTTCTTCCATCTTTCCACCCCCCCCCCCCCTCTCCTAACCATGCAGCTGCGAGGTTTCCCCATCGTTGCCAGTTTAGTGGAGCTTCACACATACGCCGATGCATTTACAAACTGTTTCCATGAATTCTAGGTGTCATGGTAATGCAATAATGATAAAATTGCTCTAATATGTACTATATGTACTACAATTAGACACGTTAATTTCACTTATTTCCACGGTTTTGTGAAGTCTTACACCCTGTTTGGAGGGTAAACAAATACCGATTGGCAACACTGGGTTTTCCTTTTGCACCTTGAAAACATTTTTACTCTGTTTCCCTTTCAGCGCTGAAAGACCTCATACGTCCCAGTGTTTGGCCTTTGGCCTAAATTTTATATTCCACTCCATAGGTCTAAGAAGGTGAATAACAGAAGGCAGATGAATCCTAATCATCCCCTAGGAAAAACACGCTCATGCATGGGCAAGCAAAGTCTTAAACCCTTTATATATTTGTAAATAGACAGACAGACAGACAGACTGACTGCTTTAGGCGTGGAAGAAGTGGATTATTGACTTTCCATTCTCCGGAAGATTATCGGAAATTCTCTAGCAAAGTTTTATTGGGGCGATAGTCGATTGGAGAATTTAAGGTCGAACAGATACCATTTGGAAAAGCAAATACCCGGAAAACAAGTTCGATATCTTCCGAATGAGAGATGATTAGAGAGAGAGAGAGAGAGAGAGAGAGAGAGAGAGAGAGAGACTAATTTTAACTTAATTCTCGTGATGATTCGTCTGAGCTAACGTTGCTAAGTTTGGCCTCCTTTGCCCTATCTATATTTTGATATAAGGACAATGATCACATACACACAAACACACACACACACACACGCGCACACACACACATGTGTGTGTGTGTGAGTAAAACAATTCAAGTAAAGTATATATCTGTCTATGTGTATTTAGTAGGATGTGGCCTAACTTTAGACGGGCATGGACAGATTTACACTATACTTAAATAAATGTGTTTACATGTGCTTTTTTAATAACAAACCAGCATTATGATAAAGATCCTTTGAGGATTTTGCTACTTTCATAAACAAAAACTAGGTGATCTTTAGACTTAGGACTATGCATCTCGTTTTGCTACTGTGTTAGACGAGGTTTTTAGACCAACGCCTGGCCTTCCCGCTGTGCTGTTTTAGAGGCCTGGAGTTCGGGACACAAGGTATTGAAAATCGGTAGAGGATGGGCGACCTTCGACATTCATTTATCAAGTTCCGATGTGGTTTCGCGGTTTAATAGTGTTTCGTTGATGGTAGTCTACTCAACCTTCAACCCTCTTTCAAACCCCTACCCCCTCCCCTCCCTCTATCTTCTGCTTACCAACAACCTCTTCTTGCTTTTGGTTTTTTTTTCTTTCTCTCTTCTTTTATGTAGATGAAAAGAATATCTTTGCGTGACGTTAATACCATAGAATAGTTCTTACGCTACAATTTTTCATTCTTTCATATTACCCTCTTTTAAATTCAAATACAAAATAAACATATTTTCACCGTAAAGGTGTCTTTGTTTCTTCTTTTTGCCTGTCCAGATTGTCTTGTACATAAATATGAAATGAACTAAAAAAGAAGACATTTAATATACAGAAATAGTTTATTATACAGAATCTTCTTTTATAAATGGAGTTTTAGAGACAAAAATAGCAAACATTTTACTTTTTTCTAAATTAAGATAAAAACTAAAGACTTACATTTGCATCCTTAAAGTTTTAGTAATCCAGATTGTCATCTGCAGAAATTTAAAAACTAAAAAAAATAAATAAATAATTCATTTAATATACATACAGGTTTTTTTTAACTGAGTTTTAGAGAGAGAAAAAAAAAATAGCACAAACATGCGGCCTGTCTCTGCATTAACTTGGTTTTGCTAAGCGGAAAGTTTGTCATTACTGCCATTAGATGAGTTGAGGCGAAGTTTCTTAATACTAACTTGAGAAAAGTTACTGCGTTGGTTTTAGATGTGCTAACCTTGAAAGTATGAGTTTTGGAAGGCCCATAATTGCAAGGACTTATTTTCGAGTTTATGGCGGACAAAAAAAATTCGTGTGATTTAGGTAAGTTGGTCTGAGAGTTGTAAATAAGTTTAATGCTTTCGTTACTAAACTTGTAATATTCAGGAGAAATTGAGCATTTTACCTGCACCATCGTATTAAGTATTCTTTGTTTTTAGGACTTGTCTGTCTTGAGTGTCATTTGTTGAGATAAAGTGAGAATGAATCTTTCTATAGAAAGACGATTCATACTTCCCAGGTCTATTTTGTTACGTAGTACGTCTCTGAATTTATTGACAAGTATTGAGAAAAGTGATAATGCATCCTCAAATAGTAGAATGACTAGACTTTCCAAGTCTATTTACTATATAATAAAACATATTCTCCCTTTTTTTCCATAAGACATGAAATTGCTTTGAGCAAATCGCATTATAATGAAGGCTGCGTTGGCTCCTTCTTCTTCTTCTTCTTCTTTTTCTTCTTCTTCTTCTTCTTCTTCTTCCGGACCTTTCTGACAGATCCCTACACGCTTATTTCTCATCCGATTGCCTTGAAATTGGGCCAGATTACTCGTTGGGCTAATACCCCCCAACCAATTTTTCTTATCTTTTCGATTTAGGCCTTTTGAAGGTATTTGATATGGTTGTCCCGCCGGCTGTATTTCTTGACAGTCGGTCCTCTGTCAAAATTTGCTGCCAACCAGAGATTCGTGTCCCTGGTGGAATGGTTCGAATATATTTTTTATCATTGAAATGTTTTGTAGATTTGAAGTTCGACTTCAAGATGGAAAAGAGGTTTTTCGATTATTTTGACTTCTTTGCATTGCATTGTCAGGATACAAGTTGCACAGGTACGTCTCTCTCTCTCTCTCTCTCTCTCTCTCTCTCTCTCTCTCTCTCTCTCTCTCTCTCTCTTCATTTCTGCAAAGCAGAATCGGTACATGAACATTCCGATGAGTAAAACATTGCTTTAATAAGCAAATTTTTATCACGTTTTGTTTGCTGTCAGTCACTGTGATTGTTGTTCCGTCAGGTGTTATACTAGAACAGGATAAATCAACGTACAAATGACACATCAGGTTACAAGGTAAGAGTTTCTGGCATCTGAAGTCATTTTCAAAGGTCTCGGTCTCCTGTCCTTTCGTTACCTTTTTTCTAGTTGAATATAGGAAAACTTTTCACATTGCTCTTAGAATTGCCTATCGCGATTTGATGGAAATGATTTTGTCACCATTCCGGTGAAGTTTTTTCAACTTCTCTATGCATTACAGTAAATTTTTTTATTTAAAGATCAGGACGGGCTTCATATCAAGTAGAATATTATGGATATAGTTTTCACTCCATACGTTTGCATAATACAGTGCTTTTGCGCAGGTAAAGACTTTTCACGTTGCGTAAGATGGAAATTTGATTTTAACAAAATGAATATTGTATTCTCCGTTCGTTTCGGAAATGAGACTCTTAGTCCCACAATGACTTGACGTTTAAATGCTGGGAGACTTCAACTGCTGAAAGTACTGGAGCAAACTTGCGTTATTTCTATCGCCGTTGACTTTCGTTATTAGAATCAGCCCGCCTGGAATTTCATTCCTACTCTTCGTTACGTTTATCCATTCTCACCGATAAAATGTTTTGCATTTCATTCTAGAATCCACATTAATTATGCATAATGTTAAACAACTAATGTGGAATTGCAAGGAATGAAAGATTATGCAAGGAAGCTTACGGAGCCTTCCCCTCCTCCTCCTCCTCCTCCTCCTCCTCCTCCTCCTCCTCCCCGACACCTCCACTGCGTCCATTAATTTTGTCTACGTTGAATGTGCTCCAGGGGGTTGGCAGACTAGGGGATTTGGCTCCCCCCAGTCCCTGACGCTAGACCCCTACATTAAGGTCCCGTAGGATTTGTTAATATGATTAATAACATCATGTCACATTCAACTTGTGTTCCCACCTCCTCCCTTTATGCATTGGGATATTTTGGGAATGTGGCATGTGAAACGTGGATTAACTCTCTCTCTCTCTCTCTCTCTCTCTCTCTCTCTCTCTCTCTCTCTCTCTCTCACATTGTTAGTATAAAAGTTAATACGATTGCATTGCAAAATAATTACTTCCTGTTACACGTTCAGCCTTATTTCCAATCAAGTTCTTATGCTTTAGCACATTGTTTTCACGTGAGAAGAGAGAGAGAGAGAGAGAGAGAGAGAGAGAGAATATTTTTATGTGCATTACTTTTACAAAATGAGCTTGGCTCCAGGACCCAAGGGCGCATCATTATTCCAACCGGATGGCGGCAGCCTTAATGAAATAAAGCTTACGAGTTCTCGTTAGAAGCAAATGAACTCCCTAATAATGATTATTGGAGTTGCGTTTGGTGGTTTTTCGTCCTTCCGGCCCCCCCGTCGTGGGACACTGTTACATGTCAGAATATGAATCGTGACAGCCCCATTAAGACTGTCAAAATGTTAGATTTTTCATTTTTTGTTAACTATAGTTTTACCGCTGGTCGTTGGGAATCTTTTTAAAAGACACCGGCGTGTTATTTTTTTTTTTATTCCATTTTTTTAGGTGTCTTTTTTATCTGTTCGTTTGGGGGAGGGCGTCTGCTTTGGATTGTTTTTTTTTTTTTTATTTCAAGTTCAGGTTAATTTTTTTTTAGGGTTTTCCAGATTTTTCAGTCTCTTTTTGCAATATGCCGTGAATGGTATATTGTTAAATTTATTGTTCTCAGCTGTGATCATTCTGTGCTTGCGAGAGTGATGTTAGAATATGCATTCTGTTTAACTTTAAACTATGTTTTAAATGTGTTGATTCTGTACTTCTAAGAATGAATTTAATCCGTAACATAAATTTTTTTATTGTCTCTAAATTGTATATTCCATGTATGTGAGCCTGAGCTGAAATGAAGACTATTATTATTATTATTATTATTATTATTATTATTATTATTATTATTATTATTATTATTATTATTGATTACTTTTATGCCTGAGCTGAAAAGAAGGCTATTATTATTATTATTATTATTATTATTTTATTATTATTATTATTATTATTATTATTATTATTATTATTATTATTATCCCCTTTGGGGTCTCAAGTCTCGGAAAGCAGACACATTCCCAGCGAATGAAGAGCATCACCCAGAGCGGCGTCAGCTGCTGAAGGTCATTTAACATGCTAATTGCAGATGTATGATTACGGATGCTGAAGTACAGGCTCGTACTATTACGCGTGGCAGGGCATTTGTCTCGAGGATATATGATCCCCCCTTCTTCATCTTGTCACTTCGCTGCTCCTCGCCTCCTGAATTGCTGCTCTTCTCTTCCCTTATTCCTCTCTCTCTCCTACATTTCCTGGGGAATGTTTTCAGCTTTTTTTTTTCTTTCTTTTTTTTTAGCTCTTTCTTTTCCTTCTCTCCCTGTCCAGCCGCCCCTCCCCCCCTTGCCACTGGTCCACCACGCTCCAACCCTACCGGATGCTTGTTCTCCCTACCTCCCTATGTCACTCCTTCCCCATCCCCACCCCACTCAACCCCATCTCATCCCTCCCCAAAACTACCCTATCCCTACCCTACCCTACCCTAACGTACCGGGTGCCTGTCCTCCCCACCCACCCAACTTAACCCCACTTTACCCCACCGAAACCTTACACTAACCCTATCCTACCCTACTGCATGGTTCTTCTCCCTACCTCCCCTTATTTTACTCCCATCCAACCCTACTCAACCCCACCTCACCCCAACACTACCGGATGCTCCTTCTCCTTACCTCCCCCTAACCTTCCCACCCACCCCCACTCCAACGGGACTCTTCTTCTCATTGGTTCGTCCTCTCAAGGGTTCTCTTAGTGTCAAAGAGGCTAAGGATGCAATCTGAGTATTTTGAGTCCCATAAAACAAAGCCTGGAGGGGAGGAGAGGCTTCAGAAGAATTAGGGCAGTTCTTTGAAAGGAAAAATAACACCAGAGAAAAATTGTGATGAAATGGTGAATATGGAGAATTTTATTCTTCGTTTTTTTAAGTGTCGACATATTTCTAATAGGGAAACTGCAGTGTAGTAAATCTGAAAAAAATACATTTTTTCTTTTCATTTCTGTTTTTTATGCAGATAACAGTTGGTTAGAAATTAGAACAAATATTTGTTTTTTATGTTACTCCTAATTGCTTCTAGTCTTTGAGTTTTTGCAGTCAGACCCATAGACATGCTATGGTCAAAGTAGAGATTTTGTAAGTTTCAAACAATTCTAACTCAGTTTTGTAGTTTGGCTGGAAAATATTTCCTCGTTCTTTCCTATATTTTTTACCATTATTTGCAATAATATATATATATAATCTATATATATAATATATATATATATATATATGATTTGTGTGTGTGCGTGTGGGTACTTTGTGTGTGTGTGTGTGTGTGTGTGTGTAAAACTCCACAATTCTTATGCCCTTCTCCACTTAAAGGGAGCCTCCCTCACCCACCCTCCTCCACCACCCCCCCCCCCCCTTTGTCAAAACCTCTACGGAAGCTCTTCTCTCATTCTTGAGTACGCTTGAGCTCTAAATTTCCCGCAATACATTTTGGATAAATTTACCAGTCTCACTTGGATGCCTTTTTTCCGCTTTATAAGTTCATTGCCTCTCAGAAATTCCTTATTTTTAACTTTAATTATACATGAATGCCGCCTGTTTTTAATTAGGGATTGTGGTAGATAAGATATTAAGCTGTCCTTTCTATTGGTTTTCTAGAAAAGAGATTGTGCCACTTATATCAAGAGAAAAAATTATGCTAGTTGTATCACGGGAAATAATGCTAGTTATTGTATCACAGGGGGAAAAAATTACGCTAGCTATATCACGGGAAATAATGCTAGTTATTGTAGTAAAGGGGGAAAATTACGCTAGCTATATGACGGGAAATAATACTAGTTGTTGTATCAAACAGGGAAAAAATTACGTTAGTTCTATGACGGGAAATAATGCTAGTTATTTTATCAAAGGGGGGGAAATTATGCTAGTTATTTTATCAAAGGGGGAAAAATTATGCTAGTTATATGACGGGAAATAATTCAGCTACTTTTTATATCAAAGAGAAAAATAATACTAATTATTATTTCAAGGAAAGTTAGTTATTATAAAGAAAAAAATTTTCTATTTATTATATCAAAGAAAAAATTAATTAGGTATTTTAAAGAAAACATTATGTTAGTTATATCTTGGATAAATAATATTCTAGTAAATATATCAAGGGTAAAAAAATATTCCAGTAAATATATCAAAGGTAAACATATATTCAAGTAAATGAGTCTAGTCATCATATCATGGGAAAAATTGCAGTTATGTCATGGGAAAAAAGACAGTTATATCATGGGGGAAAAATGCAGTCTTATCATGGGAAAAATTGCAGTTATATCATGGGAAAATGCAGTTATATCATGGAAAAAATTGCAGTTATATCATGGAAAAAATGACAGTTATATCATGGGGAAAATGCAGTTATATCATGGGGGAAAATGCAGTTATATCATGGAAAAAATTGCAGTTATATCATGGAAAAAAGTGCAGTTATATCATGGAAAAAATTGCAGTTATATCATGGAAAAAATTGCAGTAATATCATGGAAAAAAATGCAGTTATAGCTTGTGAAAAAATTGCAGTTATATCATGGAAAAAGTGCAGTTATATCATGGAAAAAATTGCAGTTATATCATGGAAGAAAGTGCAGTTATATCACGGAAAAAATTGCAGTTATATAATGGGAAAAATTGCAGTAGTATCTTGGAAAAAAATGCAGTTATATCTTGTGAAAAAATTGCAGTTATATATCATGGGAGAAGACAGTTATATGATGGGGAAAATGCTATATTATGGGGAAAATGCAGTTATATCATGGGAAGAGACAGTTATATCTTGGGAAAAATTCAGTTATATCATGGAAAAAATTATGACAGTTATAATATCAAGGGAGATAGATTATGCTAGCTATTTTATATTAAAGAAAACGGTTGCTTACACTAAGTGATTCTTTACCCTTTGGAGATGTGAGTCTCCCCAGAGACAATCGTTTTGATACAAGAAATAATTGCGTTTTCACTGTGCACAACGAAAAAAACAAAAAGGAAAAAAATGTGCAATTAAAAAAAATGCGCAACCAAAAAAAAAGGAAAAAATGCGCAACGAAAAAAAGAAAAAAAAGCGTTGTTGACAAAAAAACTTTTTATTCTTCTCTGAAAAAGTAAAATGTAAACGTTTAGAGACATTTAAAAAAGGAAACGTGTTTTCTTTTTATTTTGGTCGAGGTGTGATGACAGACGAAAGCTAGATTTCTTTATAGAAGAGCTTCACAACCATAAGCTGTAACTCTCTCTCTCTCTCTCTCTCTCTCTCTCTCTCTCTCTCTCTCTCTCTCTCTCTCTCTCTCTCTGCTAATTTCGTCGTCATCATCATCATCAAATCAACCTCATAATTATTTCCGTCATTATCAGAAATGCACACAGGCCCTCCTATGGGTTCCCCCGACGAAAATTAAACACATAGAAACGAGACGGAAAAGTCTGTTATAATTTTTGTGATGTTTTTGTGGAGCAGAGTAGAAGCAGCCATAGCTCATCCTGGTGACGTGTAATTACTATGGAACGAGATCGCTCTCTCTCTCTCTCTCTCTCTCTCTCTCTCTCTCTCTCTCTCTCTCTCTCTCTCATTATCATTACTGTAATATTCCATCTTTTCTTTGCAGTCGTTTTTTCTAGCTGTGTCGGGTGTAATTATCTGTTACGTTGCGGTTTTCCAATAAGTGTTTTTTTTTCCTATATTATACATTGTATAATACAGGTTACCGGTTTTGTTTTGTTTTTTGTAGAGCAATTAGACTTCAAAAAAGGATCTAGTCTGGATAAAAAAACAAGTTGAAATTTGTTGGGAAGTAATCTCTCTCTCTCTCTCTCTCTCTCTCTCTCTCTCTCTCTCTCTCTCTCTCTCTCTCTCTGCAAGTTACTGAGAGATTTCACGATGAAGTTTCATTTACAATTTCTTTACTCCCATTTGTTTACGTCAGTTAAACTTGGGAATTTCTTTTCCATTTTTTTCCAACACCACTAGATATTTTCCCCTTTGCGCACTTTTTTTTTTTTTGCTCTACAGAACAGCAGACTTTTTTTTTTTTTTTTATCCGAAAAAGGGTGAAATCAACGGAAATTATGCGTATATATTACTTTTTTCTCCTGCTCTTCAAAACGTTGGATGAGCGACGCGTTTATTTCTTACTTTATTTTTTTTATATATACCGTGTGCTTTTGGATGTTTGTCTTCCTGCTACACATGTGTACACATACACGCAGACACACATTTATATATATAATATATTATATATATATATATATATATACATATACATGCATACATATATATATATATATATATAATATATATATATATATATATATATATATATATATATATATATGAACAGATAGAGTAATCAAACAGAACTCTAAGTTCTTCATTCCTGCTGTCACCCCCAAACTGTGTCATCCATCACAAAAGTGAGGACATTATTCTGTAAGTAATTTAGCAATTTTATATTGTACGGTAAGAGTTGCTATCTTGGGCAAGTCTTCCCAAATGTTTTGTATTTCTTTGCGTTAAAGGAGTAGGTTTTACATTAGAAAGTACTTTCTTTACATTAAAGTACGTTTCTTTACATTAAAGAAACGTCGGCAGAGTTACTTGATCTATTATTGACTTGCGTCCAAGAATAGGCCTAGTGGACATGTTTACATAGGCCTGATTGCCTTTTCGAAGTAAAAGAATATCAAGGCACCAGCTGCCTACTCATTAGAGGCTGGACTACCACACCCTCCCTTTTCTGCTGATGATGTAAACCCAAGGGTTAATAGAGAGGGTTGGATGCCACCTGGGGTTGTAACCTCATTTGGGGACGGGGTTGGATGAGGAAGGGAAAAGGGGACGTGTAAGGCAAGTGACCGGAACTTCCGGAAGGGGTCAGGGGTCATGGATGGAAGGAAAATTTGGATGGTGTTGTGGAGTCTTCTTTCAGATATTTATTGATGTTTCTCGTCACGTTTTGTTAGCGAGCAAAAGTGGACATATGTGGAACATCATGTTTCGTCTCGAATAATTAACGTGGAACCGAGGTCCTTTAAATGTACCCTGTGTATATTTAAAGGACCTTGCGTGGAACATAATGTTTCGTCTCGAATAATTAACGTGGAACCGAGTTGTATATTTAAATGATCTTGCGAGGAACTTCATGCTTCGTCTCGAATAATTAACGTAGAACAAAGGTCTTTTAAATATACCCAGTGTATATTTAAAGGACCTTGCGTTGAACATTATGTTTCGTCTCGAATGATTAACGTAGAACCGAGGTCTTTTAAATATACCCAGTGTTTATTTAAAGAACCTTGCGTGGAACATTATGTTTCGTCTCGAATAATTAACGTGGAACCGAGTTCCTTTAAATATGCTCAGTGTATATTCAAAGGACCTTGCGTGGAATATTATGTTTCGTCTCAGATAATTAACGTGGGACATTGTCTTTCGTCTCAAATAATAAACGTGGAACAATATGTCTCATTTCAAATAATTATCAGTTAGGATATAAGGACCGCCTTCCTCTGTAAAGTAGGAAAGGTAATCTGATATTGCTCTTATTTTGTATGTAAGGACAAAGAACCTAACACCGCCACCCCCCCCCTCAACCTTTACTTATTTTGCTATATACTTCTAGAAAATAACCTCTCATCCATAACTAAGTCTAGCTAGCCCCAGTTCGTGTCGTAAATGAGCAGGATTTGGCTTTGGGGAAAAATAACTCGAGTTGTGACTGATTAAAGGAAAATTCTGGTGTTTCCATTGCGTTTTGCCTTTTGCTCCGAGGGATGATGACGTATGCCTGCCAACCCTTCCATCACAGGAACAGCAGGGATGCTCAACTTACATCACGTGTTTTTTTCTTCTTCTTCTTCTTTTCTTTTTACTGGGCGAATATCCCCTGCTGAGCTTTTGTCCCGGCCCCTTCCCCCGCCCATACAAAATTGCTGGAGTTCTTACCGTGTGCTTTAATTTTTATCCTCTCTCTCTCTCTCTCTCTCTCTCTCTCTCTCTCACACACACACACAATGTATGTTATAACCATTTTTAATGGAATAGAGCGTTTTTACTCTCTCTCTCTCTCTCTCTCTCTCTCTCTCTCTCTCTCCACACACACACACAATGTATGCAATGTATGTTTTAACAATTTTCAATGAATTAGAGCGTTTTTACTCTCTCTCTCTCTCTCTCTCTCTCTCTCTCTCTCGTGGACTTAATCATGCGTTTAATTCGATGTCCTGTTGTACAGTGACCTCTTTATGATAACCATTCGATCTGTAATTTAGGTCATTAATCCTAGCAAAACCTGAACCTCAAGACACTTCAGTGCATTTCAATGCACCCCATAACCATTTCAGTCATTTTTATCAAATGATTTCCTCTAGGCTGTTTTTTTTTGTGCCTAGTTATATTTATGACATCGCTGACTTCCCAGTTTACACCAAGTGTCATGATTATCCCCTCGGTGTCAGAAGTCATGTTCTGTCAATTTATTGTCATTTGCTGTTTCCCTTCTGGCGATATCACGTTACCAAATGCAGTCTCTCATATATCCTAAACGATGTTGAGTTGTTTCACACAATTTTTTCGTTATTCGCTCGTCGTTTATTCGTTAAACCACGCTGGGTTCTTAACCTGAGCTCTTCTTATGCTCTTGTATTGCTTTTAACCAATGGTTCTCAGCCTCCTTTTGAAAATTGTCAGCTTCAAAAGGTGCATTCCAAATAATATGCTACTAATAGTAACACAAACGCACAAGCTAGGGGAGACCTCCCAGTAGTGTGGACCGATACGGCGTTTTGTGTGGTCCTAGAACCAGTTTGAGCCTGCTAGTCTGTGGTCACAGTCCCCCCCCCCCCCCCCTCCCTCTCTCTCCACTTGAATCTGAAATTCCCACCACTGCTTTAATCCATCTTAGTGTTATGGTTTATGCTGGGTTCATTATTCGTGCGGATTTCTTAGTTTATATCGGATTATTACTTCCGTAAGTTTTGTTTACCCTATTTCTGAAAACACGTTTTTTTTTCAGTTATTTATTTCATCTTACGGCACCGGATTCTCTGATTTATATTCAGCGTACCCGGTTGAGATTTCTGCTTAGGTCAACAGAAATACGGTGGTTTAATAGAATGTGCCCAGATCGTTCTATCATTGTCCGAAATCGAAGCCAAAATTTGGAGCAGTGCCACCGCTTTTCACACACACACACACACAGATTTTTAGACTAATAGCTTTTAGAGTGGAAGTATTTTCTTGTGTACCGGTGCCATATTTAATCAGATTAGATTGTTTAGCGAGCCCAGGCTCTTCAGGAGCCTAGCTCTGTTCCTGTAAAAAGAAAGTACTCCTAGGGTTCAATACCGGTCAAGAATAACCGGTTATTAATCGGTTAAAAATTGCTTGTTCACAACTGGTTACTAGACCTTTTTAACTGGTTAGTCATTTATCGTTCATTTCAGACCACATCTTTTCTTTTCTAAGTTTATAACTAATATATTTGGTCTTCAAGATAGAATCTTGATTAAATATCAGGAATTATTAAAAGTAAACATACACCATTTTATGTTTCCTTATATTATTCTGAATAATAAACTCATTATCAGAGAAAAGAAACGTTTCTTTTATACTGAATGAATAAATGAATACTAAACATATCCGTTTTCTTTGCCCTTTAACCAGTTTTGGTTTGCGTTTTATTAATCGGTCAATAACCGGTTATGAAAATTTCAGATGATTATTAACCGGTTATGTATTTTCTGGTTAATTTTGAACCCTACTCTCAGCCTCGTTCTGGAGAAGCTCTCCTTTTGGCTAAATGTGTGATGGGTGCGGTGGCTATATTCAGATGATGATATTACTCTTTGTGCGTAATATCAATCAAACGTACATCAGGTTTCGCTTGTAACGTTGTTAGTACTCACGGTTTGTGGTTAGCTGTGAGACAATGAAACTTCGTTAATATCTATACAGTACAATAGAAGGATAGCAGGGATAGCAGTTCAGGTTGTCAGTCAAGAGACAAATGTGATGCCACCCAAGGAGAATTGGGATTCGTCTCCATTGATTTTTTTTTTTTTTTTTATGAGGTCGGAATCATTCTTTTTCCAAGACAGCTTTGTCTAGAGCTTTTCTTTAGGAGCATTCTCTCTCTCTCTCTCTCTCTCTCTCTCTCTCCTCTCTCTCTCTCTCTCTCTCTCTTCCATTATGCAACTTTGGTGGGTTGTGATTAAGAAAGAAAATCTTACTAAATTCCTTTTTTTTTATCTTTGAAAGTCATCATTTTTTTTCATTCAGAAAAAACATTGAAATCTTATCATATATTTTATATGTTGATTGAGGGAGAGAATCTCCTTTACTTGCAAGAACAAGATAAATTTACTCTTATTCATGTATTTATTGTTTTCATTTTTCTTTGACAAATTGTTCAGTGTCCAATACGTCAAATGTCCCAGAACAGCACAATACTTAAGGGGATAAATTCTCTCTCTCTCTCTCTCTCTCTCTCTCTCTCTCTCTCTCTCTCGACCATTAGCTTCGCATCATCAGCACACTTCATTAGAAGAGCAGTTATTGTGTCAGAAAATGTATTATTATTTTGAGAAGTAAGCAGTTTTGACTCATTACAGTAGCGTTTTTCAGTTCAGCTGTAGTTATTCGTCATTATTTTCCCACACGACTTGGCTACATATGTCAAAGAATAGCCATTTTTTTTCTCCTTATTTGTAAGGAGTCCTTTTATTTTCGCTTACTCGGGGAGTAAGCCTACAAACTATTTTGTTGTTGTTGTTGTTGTTGTGTGTTAGGAAAGGCCTGAAAATGAGTTTTGCGTTGAGTTAAAGAAACAGAAATTTTAGGATCGGATGTTTTTTTTTTCTTTATTAGAATGAAAATGTAAAAAAATAAATAATAAGCATGTTAAAAGGTACAGAAAAATTGTTTTCAGTGAAACACAGCGTATTTAGTTTAATTTTAGTGAAACAAGACTCTATTTGACTGTAGATTTTAGCCCGTTTTAATTTATTTGGTCTACTGAATTTAGGCTTTGCTTCTGTTCGATTAGTATGTGTTTCCACTTAAAACTGAGATTACATGAACGTGCTTAATTTGTGTCCTTTTTATTTGATCCTTGTTAGTATAAGTAGTACTAGATATGGGTATTACTCACGATGACCACTTTACGTTAAGAGTATAATGTTTACAACTTATGCGTAAGGGTTAGATCTTGCACGCGTCCCGAGCAAGCTGGAGGTCGCATCACGCAAGTGAAACTCATTCTGTCATTATGAAGTATAGTGTATTATGCTTTGGTAGTCACTGTTATTGTTTTCTATATACACTGTTGTATGTTTTATTTTTCGATTTTTTGTGGTTAATTACACATTACAGTTTTTTATGTAAGTTCCTTAGCATTTAAATGATTTAATTTATATACTGGTCTAATGTCAAAGGCCAGTTATTGGCGCTGAAGTTTTCCCCTAATGGGAATGCTATTTATCATTCGACTGCTAACAAAAACAAATTCCTGAAGACTGATTCCGAAGATGAATGAAAGAGTTCAGTAGAATGATCATGATTTGTTAAGAGGTGATTGCTTTTTTTTCCGTACCTGAGATTTTAGGTGTGAGATTCAAGGGTCAGTCTTCCCCACCCACCAAACTTTCGTCTTTCTCGTATGTTACTAAAGACCGACTCTGAAAACTTTCTCTCTCTCTCTCTCTCTCTCTCTCTCTCTCTCTCTCTCTCTCTCTCCTTTCTTGCTCATCACCATTTGCGTGATTAATAACAAGAGATTGTTTTATCCACACGTCTAATGGAACACCTGAAGTGTTAATCTATCACACTGTCCCGATAAGAAAATGGGCGACGTTTCGCCTTCCATTACTGAAAATCGAAATCCTGTTAATGGCTCCGGGAGCGGCGCCCCCGACACCGCGCGCCCATTGTGGAAGACACAAGGCGGCTTGATCTATTCCAAGTCTCCATTCAGGTGTTATCTGCAGAGGCACGACATCGGAGAGACAGAGAGAGGAAGGGATTCCAGGCTTTTTTCTTCTTTTTTTTTTCATCTCCGGGAAAGGAGGAAAGGAGCCGTCTGCTTTCTCGTGCTTGCGTTTGTGCTTGGTGGGTAATGCTTACTTGTCCTTAGATGGAAATTCAAAGTAGGGGTATAGGAAGGGCATTTGTAATTTCTCGGAAGTCTTGTAATTAATTCCACAATGGTCCCGTGGTTGAAGTTTATAAGAGACCCTCACGTGAAAATGAAAGGAGGTACGAAGACTCTCAACTTATATTCCAAAGTCGTCTTCAGGGTACTAAACAATTTTAAGAAAACAACTTACACAAGAAAAGCAGGATGAGGTCATATTGCTTTCTTGTGTGTTTTCTTAATTTTAAGAAAACGATTTGTTTTCATAATTTAAAGAAAACAACTTACACAAGCAATATTCCCTCATATTGCTTTCTTATGTAAATTGTTTTCTTAAAATTGCTTAGTACCCTGAAGATGACTTTGGAATAAAAGTTGAAAGTCTTGGTACCTCTTCCTTTCATTTTCAAGGGAGGATCTCTTATCGGAAGTGTGTGACTTGATTTACTTTTTTTTTGCTTTAATTATTTATTCAACCCGAGGGAATTCGCTGCCGTGAGGCGGATTGTGAAGCTTTTTGTTTGGATGGGGCTTCGTGTATTTTCCATTTTCCCACTATGGATGGAGAGCGGTGGCGGTGTTCCCCTTTTCAATTTCCTAATGTGGCCTTCTGCTGTCATTGTTCGAATGACCTAAATTTCGGGGGTGAAAACTAGAAGCCGCCGCCTTTATAAACTGATTGAACTCATTTCCATTACATAAAAATACCTTGCAAACCTGCACTGACCTCATTTCCATTATATAAAAATACCTTGGAAACCTGGAATGATTTTCGTTGCAAAAATATCCTGCAAACTGTACGAAAATAAGTTCACAAACCTCGTAGGAAATGCCGAAAGAATTTTTTTTTTTGTTTTTTTTTTTTTTTTTTTTTTTTTTTTTTTTTTTTTTTTAGTATCCGTTGATTTCATTTGTATTTGCTGATATTCGATCCTGCAACTTGTTAGCGTCTCAGGTTTCTCTGTAACCCATTGCCGCTTTCTGCAGGTCACTGACCATTGGTTTTTGGAATGATAATGCCAGCCCCTATCTCTATTATTATTACTATTATTTTTACCCGCAACCCGGCGTAAAGAAATTTTTGGCAGTTGTCGAAGCTGGGTGGGGTTCCCCCCCCCCCCCCCCCCCCCCCGAGCTTCGACAACATATAAAAAATCGCCAAGTATCCTATTAAACTCATATATATGTGTATGTATATATTATATATTATATATATATATATATATATATATATATATATATATATATATATATAAATAGTGCATGTGGTTCCAGATAGCATCCTGCCTCCTTAGGAGTCCATTACTTTTCTTACTATGTGCGCTGTTTCTAGGAGCACACACTTTCGTATGACTCTTGGAGCTACTTCAGCATCTATAGTTTTTCCAGATTCCTTTTCAGGGATCTTGGGGTCGTGCCTAGTGTCCCTATGATGCTGGGTACAGTTTCCACTGGCATAAGCCATATCCTTCTTACTTCTATTTTCAGGTCTTGATACTTGTCAATCTTTTCTCTTTCTTTCTCTTCTACTCTGGTTTCCCATGGTATTGCGACATCAATGAGTGATTCTTTCTTCTTGATTTTGTCAATCAACATCACATCTGGTCTATTTGCACATACCGCCCTATCTGTTCTGATACCATAGTCCCAGAGGATCTTTCCGTGATCGTTTTCTATCACTTCCTCAGGTTGGTGCTCGTACCACTTACTACTGCAAGGTAGCTGGTGTTTCTTGCACAGGCTCCAGTGGAGGGCTTTTGCCACTGAATCATGCCTCTTTTTGCACTGGTTCTGTGCAAGTGCCGGACATTCGCTTGCTATGTGGTTTATGGTCTCATTTTTCATATCGCGCTTTCCTACACATTATTATCATTATTATTATTATTATTATTATTATTATTATTTAAAGTAACTTACTTGTATATGCATTTGGAACAGATGGGACATTGCATGCCTCTTTCCTCCACCTCCCCCCCCCCCCTTCCCCTGTTCCCTTACAGGACGAATAACGTCCCAGGCCTATAAGTAACTTTTTTCTCTCTCACTCTCTTCCGAAAGTCTGATCGAATTTTCATTATTTATTTTTTTTATATAATTTATATAACTAATTATGATGCCTTCTGATCATCTCGTATCATTGCATATTTTCTCCTTAATCCTGAATTACCCGTTGATATTCCGTAATACCACTTGTATTTCTCGAATGTTTTACTTTCTTAAATATAAAATATTAGATATTTTATGAAATATTTGATAAACAAGTATTTTGCTTTCTCGTACATGCAAAGTATAAATTGTTTTCTGAAATATTTGAGAATACATATTTTACTTTCTCGAACGTAACAAATATATTTTCTGGAATATTTTAGAAACAAATATTTTGTTTTCTCGTTCATATAAAATGTAGAATATTTTCCAAAATATTTGAAAAACAAATATTTAATTTCTCGTGCATGTAAAATGTAAAATATGTTCTAAAATATTTTGAAAAACAAATATTTTACTTTCTCGTTCATGTAAAATGTGAAATACGTTCTAAAATTTTTCAGAAACAAATATCTTACTTTCTCTTCCATATAAAGTCAAAAATAGTTAATGAAATATTTTGCTTTCTCGTGCAAATAAAATATGAAATATTTTCTCGTATATTAGAGAAACAAATATTGTACCCTCACGAACATACACTACAGTTTATCTCGTCAAGGAGCGAGCAGACGTCCTCTTCACACCTAGTCCCTGGAATTCATCGTGAGGCGAAAAATAATCGAGTCTTCCTGAAGTAGGGCTGAGGAGAAGGCTGTCCAATGTACGATCGCCATATTTAACGCGCGCCCTCTGATTATCTCGATTGCGTTGGCGTCCCTGGATGATAATGTCCTTTGATGGCGTCCCCCCTTTGACGTGAATTACGCACAACACCTGTGCGGCGTTTGGAAAAGACCCCTCCTCCCTTCCTCCCTTCCTCCCTCCCTGTGGAAGTTGCTTCCGAAGATGACTCGACGAGGTTTTTCTTCTTCTTCTTCTTCTTCTTCTTCTTCTTTTCCCGCGTTCGGCTGACGAAAGTTGCCGCCAACCGAGTTTCGAAAGAATAATTTGCTTGTGATGTCGAGATGCGAAGTTCGTGAAGGCGGTGCTTGGGGATGACGGCCGAAGTCTTATTTCTTTTAATGTGGATGGTAAATACAGGAAATTTTTTATTTATTTATTTTTTTTTTTTTTTTATGAGTCGGTTTTCCTGCATATTTCCTTCGGGAAGTACTGAGTGTCGCAATAATTTCTTTGGAGTATATTTTGAATTTCTAAATTCAAGTTGGTATGACGATCTTAAGACTCTCTCTCTCTCTCTCTCTCTCTCTCTCTCTCTCTCTCTCTCTCTCTCTCGGTTCTGAGAAAATGTAGACCGTCAAAAACGGGAATTCTTGGATGGGGTTAATCCTCATCAAACTTGAGTGAAACAGCTCATTGCACAGATCTCTCTCTCTCTCTCTCTCTCTCTCTCTCTCTCTCTCTCTCTCTCACACATTCTATTTTCCCACTTTTAAGGACATTCATAAAGGACACATCACCAAATTGTTACAGTAATGGAGATGGCATTAGTATGTTCATGCATGAGAGAGAGAGAGAGAGAGAGAGAGAGAGAGAGAGAAGAGAGTCAGTAAATCCTCGCAGTTATCCTAGAGCAATCAGTTAGCGAGATTACTCAGCCAACAGAGAGCCATTACCACAATGAACCGTGAGAGAGAGAGAGAGAAAGTTCACGCCGAACCTGGCGAGCGGCCGCCATCATTTTTGGGGGGGAATTCTCCTCCCCGCTCAAGTGTTCGTTCAAACGACAAGTAAATGGTTTTGGCAATCAATCATGGGTAACCGCCGACAGGCCACTTTCGTTTCCTCGGGCAATCAGTCAACTCGGCGGTGACTCGACAACAAGGGATCAAAGGAAGTGGGTCTCGTGGAGTCGCGAGAGGAGGAGGATCGTCGCCCATAATGAAATGATAACGTTAATGGCACCGACAGACCGACCGACGCCCACCCCCCGCCGCCGCCGCCGCAAACCGTTTGAAGCGGGAGCTGTTTTTTTTTAAATGCGTTGTTTGTCTGTGGTGGTTTTCTGCGTACGTGTGTGTGTGTGTGTTTTTTTTTTATGGCCCAGATTAAAAGTAACGATCTCATTTGTCTGTGAAATGGCTTTGCGGGGGGAATCAAGCGCGCTCTCTATCGCGCGCGCACGCACGCACGTAGACATAACCAGCGAGCTGTTTTAATCGAACGATTCGCCGTGAAAAAGCGTCGCGAATCCTTTGCTAGATGATCTAATTCTCGTTACCGTTATCATTACTGGGAGAGTTTAGTGTGGTTGGATCGGGTCGTGACCAATATACCTGTCAACAGTGATAGCTCGTTTGTTTACCTCTCTCTCTCTCTCTCTCTCTCTCTCTCTCTCTCTCTCTCTCTTGAAAGTGATGGGTCAACGTTGGCTTTTCCTGACCTTTAACATGCATGATGTTAAATGAATGTTGAATGTTCGATTTCTTTTTTTTATTTGGTTGGGAGACGGAGGTACAGGAAAGGAGGGGGCTAATTCAAGAATTAATTATGTACATTAAAGTTTAGATTAAATTTGTACTTTGATATATTTTATTTCATATTATATTATGTAGTCTATTTAGAACATTTGTAAGGTGTAAGATTTAATCCCTTTCTCACACACTATATATATATATATATATATATATATATATATATTATATATATATATATATATATATATAAATTTCTATTTGAATGTATTTCAATTTAAACTATATTAAATTATTTAAAGGTATAAGATTTAATCTCTCTCTCTCTCTCTCTCTCTCTCTCTCTCTCTCTCTCTCTCTCTCTCTCTCTCTCTCTCTCTCTCTCAAGTCATGCCCTTGTAGCATATAAATGGATAGCGAGTTGCTAATGCATTCTTCCTTGGAAACTTCAATAAATAAAATGTGGATATTTGAGTATAAATTATCCATCTCTCTCTCTCTCTCTCTCTCTCTCTCTCTCTCTCTCTCTCTCTCTCTCTCTCTCTCTCTCTGCTATATGAATTTTACTGATTGTAGAAGTTGTTTATTCATAAATTTATTAAAGTGCTTTTTGGTAGAGAGATTGTAAAAAAAAAGTTTATTAGTATTAATAAAGGTTTCTCCTTAGACTGTATCTGAGATTATGGTGAAGACATTAAATTAGGCGAGGAATTGATGATGGTTTGTAGAACGAAAGCTGTTGGGAGCACCTCCCAAAATAATATCTACTGAATAATGTCTAAAGGATACCAGCCGTACGACGGAGTTGAAAAATGAATCATTTGTGAGTATGACCTGACGGAATACAGAATAATATTTAGCGAATGCCAACCGTAAGACAGAGTTATAAAATAAATCAGTTTAAGCATGACCTGACAGAATTATTGTTTAGTCGGAAGACTTTTGATTCAAATTCGAGATTAGTGATGTGCGTAGCTCCCCCATTTTAAAAACAATATCCTTTATTGGAACGAATTACTCCCGTGTGCATGGAAAGTAGATGTTCACAATGGACGTGTAAACATCAAGATGTAGGCTTAGCCAGACAATTGATACCGACCCTTCTTCCCTGATAAGAAACTATATTGTTTATCTCTTGATACCTAAATGCTGGCAGATCTGAGGAGCTTCATTTCCATACTATCGAGCATAACGTACAGTTTGGAGCCTAATCTTGGCTTGTTTCAGGTGAGCTTTGCTCATCTGTGGTCTAGTTCATGAAGTTCTGAGGCTTTCAACTTCAGAGATTCTTTTTAATCTGGTCATATTTGCTTCAGTTTTGAATAGCATGGTTTATGGAATAATATGCAGATAAACACTGAATAAGCAGACGTTTTGTGCATGTAAATGTCAAGTCTTTATTTTTCTTTTGCTGCCTATTTAGCTAATTGAAAACTTGGCACTGTGACGTTACGCAATTGTCACGGTAACATCCAGAATAAAATTCAACGACTACAGGACCCTAATGAATTTTATGTAAGGTAATAACAAACAGATGTGCATAGCAAGGGTTCACTTATATGACCTATTGATAATCCCTCATAAATTTTATTTCCTACATAATACTGATAAAACGCTTGGGGCGTGTTTGTCGATTTTGCACTGTTAGGACCTTTGAATGGAAATTTTTTTCTGTAATTGATTAGTTTAATCAAAACATTCGATAGAAAGTGTTCGATGGCGCCCTTGTCAGCGTCTTTGATCATATGAATATTTAATATTGTCTGTTATTTCATCGCAGAATTCCACGCTGTGACAAAAGTTTATATTTTTTCTGTCGCTGTTTATAATGTGCCTATTGAATCAAGCTGTTTTGATTCTAACTAGCTGGCAAATAAATAATAAGCGGTATGCAGTTCAGAAATAATAAACGTAGACCCGCAAAAGGGGGAAGGGGGGGAACCAACCCCCCGTCCCTGCCGTCCCCACCAACCCCCTCCCTCCCCTGCTCCCCTTCGCCGATTTCTGCTCTTCCCGAAAAAAAAAAGAATGTGTCGCTTTTCCCTCCATCAATTACTCCTCCATCTTCTAATTGGTGTTCTGGGTTCTAATTACTTTTCCCCGTTTCTAATTAGCTCCAAATCAAAAACGCCCCGGATTTTTATTTTCCCCTGTGTTATATTCGCTCTGTGAGCGCCATCTCTCGTCGGGTGGTTTTTAGCGGATGTATTGAGATTAAGCCCATTTTAATGGCTGCGTTTAAATCTCTCTCTCTCTCTCTTTCTCTCCCTCTCTCTCTCTCTCTCTCTCTTCTGTTAGAAGGCGGTATATACAAACACGAGAGAGAGAGAGAGAGAGAGGAGAGAGAGAGAGAGAGAGAGAGCGAAACTTAAACACATTGAATTAAACACATCCCAAAAGTAAGCTTAGTCCCAATTTATCTGCTAAAAATCGAAAATATATATACAGAAGTAATTACGAATATACACACTATATATATTGATATACACTGTATGTGTATATATATATATATATATATATATATATATATATATACACACAGCTATATATGTGTGTGTGCACATATGTATATTTATTTATATATATACCGAGTGTATATTGGTAATTAGTTCTGTATTACGGGAAAATTCTTAAAGAAACCAGGGAAATGTGTCAATATATGTTGTAATTCCAGGATTTAGAAGATTCGTTTATGTATTTAGAAGATATTTTTGTTAGTATTTGTCAAGGATCAGTGACGCCATTTCAGTCTTTATGCATAAGAATAACTCAGGTATTTTAACACCGATGGCACTTAGTCGAGGTCTGGTAATAGCTGTGTTGTCTTGCTCCTCCTCCTTCTTCTTCTTCTTATTCTTCTCTTCTTCTAATGTCCAAGTAGCAGCAGAAATATAATAATGTCCATTACTGACTTCTTTCAACACTGCATGCCGTTTCCCACCACCCGCGAATGTCCACGCGTAGTACAAAGGAAAGGTATTCATTCCATAGGTATGCAGGTGAGGAGAGAGAGAGAGAGAGAGAGAGAGAGAGAGAGAGAGAATTTTCTCCTTGAGTGGTGTGAGCCGAGAGATCTTATTTGATATACCTTTTATTTTCATGCTCACACTTGCGAGCGGGTTGGTCGCTTCCAAAACGCTGACTCCCTCGGATATTTTGAGATCTTCACGAAAAATAAATTCCAGCCAGTGAGCTTCGTGGTGCTGCTGGGCTGTCTATCAGCTGGAAAATATTGCTTCCTCGAGTAGTTTCTCTCTCTCTCTCTCTCTCTCTCTCTCTCTCTCTCTCTCTCTCTCTCTCTCTCTCTCTCTCATGTCGACTCTGAGAAAGAGAGATAGCATTGTTGCCATTCGCTGTTTCAGCAGTTCGTAAGGAGCATCTGTTGCTTTTTCCATATCAGTATAAGACCGTGAATTCTATTGTGCGCCCACGAGGTTCGTGGCTTCGTCTTGCAGTATAATATTTCCCCAGATTTTGATTTGTTTTTTATTGGCTTGTAGGCCTAATGGATAGTTCTGCCTATACATGTAGGTAGGTAGGTTAGAAATATCCACAGGCCTACACGCAATTAAAAAAATCAAAAATCATATTGGGAAAGTATAACTATATATATATATATATATATATATATATATATATATATATATATATATATATATATATTTCGATATATACTTATTACAGTTCTCGTTGGAAGAGTGGATTTTGCGCTCGACTACCAATTCGTTGGGCCGAAGTTCGATTCTCGGCTCGGCCAACGCGGAACCAGAGGAATTTATTTCTGGTGATAGAAACTCATTTCTCGATATAATGTGGATCGGATCCCACAATAAGCTGTAGGTCCCGTTGCTAGGTAACCAATTTGTTCCTAGCTACGTAAAAATATCTTATCCTTCGGGCCACCCCTAGGAGAGCTGTTTAAATCAGCTCAGTGGTCTGGGAAAACTAAGATTTTAACTTACCTTAACTTGTACACTTATACTATATATAGCTATTGTATGTGAGACAGATTTTGTATCTATAAAAGTAGTCCACACATTTCATTTTTTATGAGGAATTTCTTGCGATACGCTGGAGTCTGCAAGTTCTACAGTTTCCTGGCTAGAGTTTCATATGAATTTTTGCCACATACACCGTGGCATTTTATATTCACAGACAGTAAGCTATAATTGCCGTTCAGTATCATATTCACTCAACCTCTGGGTAGCTATACACCGAAGGGGAATCGAATATTTAAATAAATATTAATATATATTTACATATATATATTCATAGATATATATATATAGAGAATAGATATATATATATATATATATATATATATATATATATATATATATATATATATATATATATATATATATATATGAGTCTGATACACATCCCCCGTTGATTATAGATACGAATATTATACACTCCCATCCCCGTTCAGTTAACAAATAAAATTATATAAAAAATATATTAATTCTGAGGTAGAGCGAATTAGATATTAAAGGACATTTGTAGCGTAATGCGTATATATATATTATTTATTTACCTAATTGTAACTGAAGAGCAACCTTGCCCATAGCTGCCGGGTTTATATGCTGTAGGTGTAGGACTTAGCTGTTGGAGTATGAACACGTTGGAAAACTTATTTTTGATGCATGCGAATCTTTTTATATACTTAGACATAAACCTGCCAGCGAAATCATAAGCAGTATTGGTGACGCTTCCTCTACTTATTAGAGGAATCTTTAACTGGACTTGCAAATCTCGCATTATCGGAAACTCGTATTTAACCTTCCAGATCATTGATCTGAATGAAAACGAAACTTGGTGTGACAAATCAGCCTGTATAACGAATCTGTCGTTTGACATTAATCATTGATTGAGTTCCACTGACCCTGATATTTGTTCATGCAAACACAGATGAGAAACGCGATCAACATTTCATCTCTATTTTTATTTTGCATTTCAGTTCTGGGAAGAATTAAACATTTTCACTCGTTTCGTCGTCATGTTTCCGTACCTAAAAAAAAAATGGACCAATGGTTGTTAGCACAAAAATAAAGGCTGTTATAATATGACAGTCATAAATTTTTATTTATGAAGTGTTGATACTCATCAGGTCGTGAATATATCCATGGAAGAGTCACTAATATGCTCTGTCACTCTGACCAAGCTTTGACTAATATAACATATTTCCTTAATATCTAGATGATACTAAAAAGGTATCACAGTCCCGCTAATCAGGTCAGTAACGCAGTTGGGCAGGAGCAAGATCCTTCAAATACACTCTTGAGTACCTTCGAAGGACCCCGGTAGGGCAGGACACCTTCTTCTCTCATAGCATGAAAGCGAAGGAACCAAACGAGCCCGAATTGGGGAGCGGTGAATTCTGCCGGGCAGATTTGGAAGGGTGGAACTCTGACGCAAGATCGGCCTTTTATCAGAGGGCTCGTATTTATCTTAGATTCTTTGGAGGCTGGAAATCTTTGGAGAGAATGTTTTTCAGGCGGCTTAACAAATTCCCCTCCCTTTGAAGAAAGGACATGAAGCAGCGTGCGTTTGTGATGTTGCGCGCACGCGCGGCTATTTTGCCGCAAACACAAACGTACAAAGACATCATGAGCAATAAAATGAAGAGGAGTAATTATTTCCTCAGGAGGACGTCGTCAGACACCTTTGATCGCCCACTTGGTTGATCTCTTGAAAGGATGCTGCGTCTGAGGCTGATGAGGAGTGGAGACACATTATCCTCTCTCTCTCTCTCTCTCTCTCTCTCTCTCTCTCTCTCTCTCTCTCTCTCTCTCTCGTTCGTGAGAGATAGGAGGGAAAGGTGGCCTTGCTAAGATCGAGCTGTTGCAATCAGAAGGAAGTAGAATAAGGAGAGGGAAGGGGAGAAGAGAACTGAAGGCGCAGAAGAGGAAATTAAGATTGGAGGATTAACCGTCCAGGACAAACTTAAAGGGAAGATAGATAGAGATAGATAGATAGATAGATAGAAGGATAGATAGATAGATAGTGGCCATTAGCTGGTGAGTGGCCTGACGATCTAAGGTGGTCATACGCATGCCCTTAGTCTCTGGAGGTTCAAGACTTTTTTTCATTTAAGCTTCTCCATTGATTTCTGTGTTGAACAGTATAATCTTACACTGTAAACACTGTTAGGTAGAAATCGCGCGGAATCTCTCTGAAGACGAACGGTAAATAAGTAAATGATTCGAGGAAGAGAAAAAAATCAACTTACTCTGACTTAAGCCCGGCAAACAGCCGCTCTGTGAGGCAAGAGGTCGGAGATTTGAATTGAAATGATTCTCCCCCTTGCAAAGCTAGTCGTGTACCCTCTTTATTTACACTCCTACTGACCTCTTTTATATTGGGTGATGTGCGGCGATTTCCCTCCGTGAAAGTAACTGTTTAGGATGGATTTCCATTTTTTTGTGAAGACAAAAATATTTAAATATTATCTTTTCACGAGTAGAACTAAAGTAAAATTTAGCCTTTCACGAACAAAAAACAAACATTAAATGTAGCCTTTCACTAACAAAAAAAATTAAATTCAGCCTTTCACTGTCAAAAACATTAAATTTAGCCTTTCACGAACAAAGAAAAACATTAAATTAAGTATTTCACGAACAAAAAACATTAAAATTAACCATACATGAACAAAGAAAAACATTAAATATAGTCTTTCACGAACAAAAAACATTAAATTTAGCCTTTCACAAACAAAGAACATCAAATGTAGTCTTTCACGAACAAAAATAATGAAAATTAGCCTTTCACGAACAAAAAAAAAAACTTTCGTGTTTGCATAAGCAAAAATTGTGAATGGGAATCATGCATTTTTTTTTTGTATGGGATTTCCATTTTGTTATCTACATTTTGGAGATGAGAGGTTAATAGGTAGATCGCGTGTCTTTTAGAAAATTCTTCCAGTGTGACCTCGTTTCCTTTCTGCAGACACGACAGTCTCTTTTATTTTTCTTTCCTTCTATTTCCTATGTAGGGAGGGAACTTGTAGGTGGGGCAGGCAGGCAGGGTGACGGGCCAGTAAGGGCGGGGGGTGGGGGGGGGGGTGGGGGGGGGGGGAGGGGGGGGAGGACCCAAGGTAAAAGGCATTTTTTCATCCCTAGTCCGGTATTTTTCTTCATTAGAGCTCTTGCTGTTACCTAAAGTTTGTGAGGTAGTGTTACCGGGAGTAGCTTTCCCCCTTCTTTCTTCTCTCTCTCTCTCTCCTTTTTTTATCTCTCTGAAAATATAGAGCATATATTAAATATTATATATATATATACATAGTAGTTAATAATATTAAATAATATAATTAATTATATTTATTAATTATTATATATGATTATATAAAATAATATATATATATATACAATATAATATATAGATATATAATATATATAGGTATAATCATATAGTAGATATATATATAATATGACTATATAATATATGTATATATATAATATATAGATATATATACTATAATATATATACATACATACCCATACATATATATTTTATATATAATTGTGTGTATTTATAGAGAGCAAGAAAACTATCCTCTCTCTCTCTCTCTCTCTCATCTTCTCTCTCTCTCTCTCTCTCTCTCTGTAATATATATATATTTTTATATATATATATATATGTATATATATGATATATATAGATATATATAATCTTGTATACAGTATATACACCATAGGATAAATATATATGTGTATGTGTATGTATAGAGAAAAAAATATATCCTCTCTCTCTCTCTCTCGCTCTCTCTCTCTCTCTCTCTCTCTCTACCTTTAGACTGAAGTACTTTTGTCGGAATTCGCGAGACCCTTCAGACGTTTTTCCTTTTGGTCTCTCTCGCAGTGTCTCGAGTGTTAAAGGTTCACGAAACCTTATCTCATTTTTATTTCAACAAGGCTTTGCCAAGGCCATAAATTTCAAACCTCTGGATAATGGTAGCCCTTCTCTTTGCACTCCCTCTAATGGAGTCTAATGGAGTAAGTTCAGTTTTTTTTCTTCTTTTTTTTGGGGTTATTTGCATCATATCCACAACACGTGTGCTTCTCCCGTTCGCCGCGCTGGGTTGGAATAGTTTATTATTTCTGGTTATTTTTGTTCGGGATCCCGCTGTTGTTCAATCAATTGCTTAACCAATCCAGTTCTTGTTGTCGTTCAGTCAGTCACCTTCTTGTTGTCGTTGTTGTTCAACCAATCGAGTTTTTGTTGTCGATGTTAATCAACCAGTCGAATTCTTGTTGTCGTTGTTGTTCAACCAATCAAGTTCTTGTTGTCGATGTTATTCAACCAGTCGAATTCTTGTTGTCGTTGTTGTTCAACCAATCAAATTCTTTGTTGTCGTTCAATCAGTCACATTCTTGCTGTCGATGTTGTTCAACCAGACGAATTCTTGTTGTCGTTGTTGCTCAACCAATCGAGTTCTTGTTGTCGCTGTTGTTCAACCAATCAAATTCTTGTTGTCGCTGTTGTCCAGCCAGTCGAATTCTTGTCGTTGTTTTTCAAAGTGAATCCAATTATTGCTCAACCAATCGAGTTCTTGTTGTCGTCGTTGTTCAACCAATCAAATTTTTAATTACGATCTTCTAACCACGAATTTTTTTCCCGTTAATTTTTTTCTCTCTCTCTTTTCTCTCTAGATTTTAATGTTACCATGTCCCCCTGTCCAGGAATCTCTTACCAGTTTAGATGCATTGTTTTCCGGTCGGGCGAGCCGAGTTCACCCAGTAACTCAATTGCATCTCTGCGATTTCTCGTCTCTCGCCCCACTTGATTTTCGATGGCGATTATTTCCTTCGTCAAGTCTTCTTCGGTAAAGGCAACAGCATTTTTTTTTCCTTGCCTTCAGCCAACGAGACTCGTCGGACGAAATTGGGTCTAAAGTCTCCGGTCCATACAGTCGATCGCAGCGGAGAGAGAGAGAGAGAGAGAGAGAGCCTGATTTAAAAGCTCTCCGACGACGACATTTCATCGGAAAAAGTACTTGACCTGGCGGTTATTTGTCGGGAAAACTTCAATGTCATATTTTAATGAACAAAAGTAAACGATGAAATTTTAACGGAAGGACCTCTTCGCAATCATCGCTGTTGAGAAATCGGTCTTGGCTGATGATGGCGAGGTAGTGTTTGTCTACAACCAATATCCATTTCATTTGTGCTTCTTTTTTTTTTTCTCCTTTCCTTATTGAATTAACTTTTATTGTTTGATTTGGTATCTGTCTGTCTGCAGAGAGCTTGCATTTGCTAAGTAACGACGTGGATTAGATCACACAGAGAGAGAGAGAGAGAGAGAGAGAGAGAGAGAGAGAGAGAGAGAGAGAGAGTATACCTCAAATCTTTGCAAGCCTTCAGATAGTGGCATTAGCAGTGTTTTAGAATATGGAATGTCACTACATACCCGATGTGTAAACTAATAAGTATTTTTACACAGTGCTGATGAGGGAGACTAAATCACAGGCGGAGAGAGAGAGAGAGAGAGAGAGAGAGAGAGAGAGAGAGAATGGCATATTCTCGTATAGTTAAAATCTTTGCAAGGCTTAATTTAGTGTCATTGGCAGTGTTCCCTGAATATAGATTATCGCTAGAAACCGGATGTGTTTTCAATCAGTATTTTTATGCAGTGTTTATAAGAATCGCCAAATATTTCATGCATAAAGCATTGCGAAATTGCCTGATTTTTCTGTGTTGTATATTGTGATTCCATTATAGTCCATTACGAATTTTATGCTGATTGAATACAAAAGTTTATATATATATATATATATATATATATATCTATATATATATATATCTAATTATAATATATATTTTATAACACATATATATATATATTATTTTTCTTTTATTAAAGCCACCTATGCTGGCCATAAGCCAAACCAGATTACGGTAGCCAATGTCATACTAATTATCTATACCAATCTGATGGTGTGAGATTATATATATATATATGTATATATATGTGTGTGTGTGTGTGTGTGTGTGTGTGTGTGTGTGTGTGTGTGTGTGTGTAAATAAATTCTTCTATTAAAACCAAAGTGTGTTTTAATGGGCATAAATATATCATTATATATAATATATATATATATATATATATATATATATATATATATAGTATATCAGTCGTATCCTGCGTAACTAACCTACAGAGTCGACTAATTTCCGCATACCTTCACTGGCCAGATCAACAGATGGTTAGGTCCTTGTTGTTCTGAACTTGGCCTAAGATTCCCACAGGGGCATAAGCCATAGAACAGGTAGCAGGTTATCAAATCCTGAACAATCAAGTTGACGAAACCATTTAAAGTTATGTACAACGTATATTGAAAGCAATGATTTTTCCATCTTATGCCAATTGCGGAACAACAATGACTTAACCATCTTAGAATCCATAATCATTAAGAAGACTGCACCGTCTTTAAACACTCAATCGTCTTTTTTTGTTTTTTTTTAATTGTTTATAGCCGAGCTTGGGCCACTGGTTATCCTCACTCTGTTTTTATTTATTTTTGTTTTAAGATTTTAGTGAACTTGTTTTACTTATAACATATTTGTCTATGAATGTGGTGTTTAGTTTTAAATGTTTTTACTAAAAATAGAGCTGTTGCCATGCATATAAGCATGATTTATTTTGAGTTATTAATGTTCGCAAAATATATTTTATAGCCTTGAACGTACGACTTGGAATTCGTCGTGAAACGTCGGCATTTAAAACAAATTGTTAAACTATGACGATACCTTTCCCTATTACTTCCTTCGTGATTATATATATATATATATATTATATATATATAATAATATATATAATTATATATATATATCTATATATATATAAATATATAAAATATTAATATATATATATATATATAATATATGAATGTATCTTCAGGAAAGGCAAGACAGTATCCTTTGAGAGAACGAATAACCTTTGATTGACATTAACAATTTCGTCGAGATTATTTTCAGTATAATAACGTAGGTGTGTGTTGTGAACAATGTATTCAGTGTTATTTTTGCGTTATTTCTAAGGTTTCCCGCAGTTGAATGTTCGTGTGTTAACGTTTAGTGGATGTTTGCTTAGAAATATGAATTATTATTTTTAGGAGTCTTGGAAACTTGAATCACATCGAGTTGCAATGGGTTTTGTATATTGCTTTTGATCTATTTAAGCACATTCTACATTCTTGACTTAACCTAAAGCTCGTCGATTGCTATAGAGAATAATGATAAGTAGTGAACTTGCTCCTCCTTTTGAAGAAGATATTGGCAACTGTACAATATTTCCGTATCAAGTCAAGATTCTTCAAGACCGATGTAACATTTTAGGCTGCACCGGATTACATCAAGTTTCGGAACAGTTGATTATATTACTTTAATTATAATCAGTATATGGTCCAACTTTCTGCTTTTCATTTCAGGAATTGTTGTACGCATTGTTTTCATGGGTAAATCTTCGTCACATTGAGACAATTTCTTTTTTTATAGTATTTTTTCTTATCTCATAATCTGAAGTGGCCCTAGTTGGACATAGCACCCCGTTTATAGCATTACTTTTATTCTCAACCCAAGAGATGCTTATATATAGCTGGAACGAAGAACTTAATAGTTCCTTATCTGTTCAGGCTAAATGTCAACCAAATATATTGTACTTCTGTGTCCTCACTTTTTGCATACAGTATAAAGGCATTCCAAATGTCGGCCATTCGTTTAACCCCATTTCAAGGGATTGTGTGCCCCATGTTTGCTCAAAGATTCTCTCTCTCTCTCTCTCTCTCTCTCTCTCTCTCTCTCTCTCTCTCTCTCTCTCTCAAAAACTAAGGGGCTTAAAGCACAAGGCCATTCTTCTATCTTTTTCCCTAAATGTGTCACAGTCGGGTATGGAAGCTGTTTCACCTCTATTCGCCATTAATCGCATTTATTTTTTGTCTGTTTGTTTGTGTGTATGTATGTATCGAAACAATGATTACAGCCTGTTTTACGTAAACTAATCACGAATATTTGTGTTCTTTAACGAATACTGTGATAGTCGTTCTACTCCAAAGAAAAAAACCTGTAAAAAACCATCGGTGAGAAACAAAAATTTAGAAAATACATCAGTATCTGCCAATGACCTGCTCTTTTTCTAAACCACTGACTTTTTTTTCAGGTGTCACGGTGTGTATGCAAATACTCTCTCTCTCTCTCTCTCTCTCTCTCTCTCTCTCTCTCTCTCTCTCTCTTTCACAGATCTTTCAGCCCTGTGAATGTTTTTAAAACCCTGGATGGACTATTCCAAGCTCGCCCTATTTGTTTCCGTACAATTTTGTTTTTCTTTTTTTGGTTTTAAGTTTTTACCCTCCGTTAGAAAAAAAAAAGACAGAAGATTTTGATTGCCTTCATGTTATATGTGTGTGTTGCTAATGTAAGTATTTTTATGAATGTAATCGAGTGAACATTTTTACATTGTTTACGTCTTTCTCTTTCAGTGATGTGTCCCGTGCTCTGTTCCGGTAATGGCGAATACCGGGACGGCGAGTGCACTTGTAGACCAGGCTGGAAGGGCCGAGAATGCAGCATTCGCCATGACGAGTGCGAGGTCCCCGACTGCAATGGGCACGGTCACTGTGTTGATGGGCGATGCCACTGCGCCAAAGGCTACAAAGGAGAGTTCTGCGAAGAAAGTAAGTGGAGGAAGGTCTTATAAAGACTCTCTCTCTCTCTCTCTCTCTCTGAGACGAGCGTCATGACCATTGAGCCTTCATCATGGGTGTCATGTTTACGAAGGTGGGTTTTGCCCGTACATTGTAATTTATATCAGTGCAAGGGGGAGATAGCCATGACGCCTTAAAAGAAGAATATCGTCTCGTTCCTTTACCGTAACTTCTTTATACGGTTTGCTGCGTTGCTTTACAGCTGCTGTAAAGTTAGCAGGATATTTAACTTTACCGAACCTTTGTAGTTTTCCCTTTGCTGTCCTAAATGAAAAGGAGAATTTTCGATTTGCTGCAATAATTATTGCAGCAAATCGAGAGGAACACTATTGACGTGATCAAGATAAGTTCGTGGTTAATACAACCGCTCAATAAGTATTCCAGCAACATGCTATTGGTCGTAGGCTTACAGTGTAACTTAATGCATTTCAGATATAAGTAATGAGTAATGTAGAATATCTTACTATGTGAATTGGTTCCAGGTCCACAATTATATTGCTGGGTGGGAGTTGATGGTTCTTTAATAAATAACAATAGCTTTCGAACCTTGTACTAGGCTCATCCTCAGTCAAGTGAACATTGTGACTAAACATTCGTCGAAGTAAGCTTCTGAGCAGGACAAAATTTGCTGAGAAGAGATAAAAGAGATAAACAAGGAAATGAATGCTTTTTAGGGAATTACAACATGAAGTGATTGAAGGTTTTTCTTCGTAAATATGAAGTTGCCAATGGTGTGTCTTTTCCGATAAAAACATTGATTCAAAGAATATTTTCTTTATATTAATAGACTGTAATTATCTTGACAAGCTTATAATTTATAGCAAACAATATTAATACCTATAAACTTACTCTTTTCGTGTCTAGACATCAACTCAGAGCATGTTTTTCCTTGTCTCACTAAATCATCGCCTTTTTTTTTTATCGCCAGCTGACTGCCCACACCCGACGTGCTCGGGGCATGGGTGGTGCGTGGGAGGTCACTGTGTTTGCAAGAAAGGCTGGAGGGGTCCAGATTGTGGCAGCACCGACGAATTGGCTCTTCACTGCTTGCCCGACTGCTCAGGTCACGGCCAGTTTGACCTGGAGAGCCACGAGTGCGTCTGTGAACCCGAGTGGACGGGATCCGAGTGTGATGTCGGTGAGTGCAGAGTCAGTCTTTCACCGCTACCCTGTGGGAGCTTTTTTTTTTTTTTTTTTTTTTTTTTATGGATGCAGAAAATACGGCTCAATCTCCTTTAGAATTTTATCATGCATATATTGCAGTTTTTTTGTTTGTTTTTTTCATTCAGCCCATAAGTTCCATTGGTATTTTGGATGTTACAAACACGATAGCGCAACCTTGACCAACTTACTGAAGACAAAAAAAAAAAAATAAAGGAAACCTTTTTTCCCTGAGAATACTTCAATGTGAACTTGCTGAAGATAAAAGAAGAAAACCTTTTTCCCTTTGAATACGTCAATGTGGACTTGCAGGAGACAAAAACGAAACATTTTATTCACATTATTTTTTTTCTTTTGACCATCCTACTGTAGCCGTCTGCGGACTGGACTGTGGTACCCACGGGCGTTGTGAAGATGGGTCCTGCCTCTGCTTCCCCGGTTGGACGGGTGAACGGTGCGACTTGCTGACCTGTGACCCCAGGTAGGTGGCTCGTAACAGAATTAATAGAGTATAGTGTATATAGTGCGGAGTCAGGATTAATAGAGTATAGTATATGTATGGTGTTCTCTGTTAATCTTGGCCTGTAACAGGATTAATAGAGTAAAGTGTTTATAGTGTGGAGTCATGATTAATAGAGGATAGTGTATATGGTGTCTCTATTGATCTTGGCTTGTAACAGGATTAATAGAGTTTAGTGTATATGGTGTTCTCCATTAATCTTGGCCTGTAACAGGATTAATAGAGTATAGTGTATATAGTGCGACGAGCCAGGATTAATAGAATATATTGTATATCGTGTTCTCTATTAATCTCGGCCTGTAACAAGATTAATAGAGTATAGTGTATATAGTGTGGAGTCAGGATTAATAGAGTTTTTCCAGGTTCCTTTTCAGGGATCTTGGGATCGTGCCTATTGTTCCTATGATTATGGGTACAATTTCCCCGGGTATATACCATATCCTTATTTCTATTTTGAGGTCTTGATACTTATCAATTTTTTCTCTTTCGTTCTCATTTACTCTGGTGTCCCATAGTATTGCGACATCAATGAGCGATACTTTCTTCTTGATTTTGTCAATCAACGTTACATCTAGTCTGTCACCCTATCACTTCTAATTCCATAGTCCCATATTATTATTATTATTATTATTATTATTATTATTATTGTTGTTGGCATTATTAATGTTGATTTATGTTTGTTGTGTAGGATTTTGATCTAATGTTTTGCTGAATTCGAACCTGAGAGACTGATGATTTATTGTATAAGATTTCATCAGTTAGGGTAACAATTCTCGTCATTATATACTTGACTCTTCTTAAAGTATTCGCTTATCCGCCTACCAGCTAAAGTAAAGAGTTCTCCCATCAAAGCTAGCATAGATCTCAAATAATAATTGAAATGTTATTATGAATTCTCATTGACACATAAATGGAAAAGTTTTCTCGAGGTAGGAAAGATGTTCGCAATCTCTCTCTCTCTCTCTCTCTCTCTCTCTCTCTCTCTCTCTCTCTCTCTCTGTGTGTGTGTGTGTGTGTGTGCGTGTATTGAAATTGTTTATAATTGGTCGATTATAAGTGGAGGAAAAGAAAGCTGAGAAAAATAGTAATCTCTTTATGAACCATCATGTCACCGGAAATCCGGGATTTCGTCAGTTGATTAATTTGTTATGATACTTGTGTCCATAAATGTTAAAAGAAAAAGTAAAAAAAAAAGTATAAGGGTAACTTCCTCATCCTGAAAATAACTCTACCTCTAATTGGGGGAATCAATTGAACTTTATCAGCAAAGGTCAAAGTGATTATCTCTTGCGTCAGGTCGACCTGAAGTCTGCCTCGCAACTCTTATTAAAAAAAAGAAAAAAAAGGAAAAAAGAGATAGAGAGAGACTTAAGAACAAAAACTTAATTCTCAGACAAGCTTTAAAAGTTGCAGTACGAGTTATTATTTATTTTTTACAAAAGGGGATTTGAAGACGTTTTGCTATTGATGATAAGTTGAAATTCCTCGAGAAAGTTACATTTTTTGGCCAGTTCATGAAAAGCGAAGCATTTGTTGTTCTTCAAGTGTATTAAAAGTTGATGATGAGATGGCGATTTTTACTTCATGAAGTCGCTGCCCTTTCAATCGCTTTGTGTGATGCTGTTGTATTACTTAAGAGAATTCCGCTAGCATCGTTGTCAGCCTTTTCTTATCCGTTTTACTCTCGACATTCACATTTTTTCTCACTGATTGTCGGCACTTTCGTTCTCTGGTAGAATATTATTCATAGGCAAATGCAGCTCAGAGAAGAAATTTTTTTTCGGACTTTGCATTACATATCAACTCGGAATAAGCTATTTGAAAATGATAATCGGTTCGGCAGTGAGAAATAAATAAACTTAATTCTCTCAAATTGTTGAAAGTGAGGCAGAGATTTTCGAATTGGATAAAGATTAAAGTACTACTTGTAAGAAATGAGAATTCGGTGAAACGCTGAAGGCAAATCACTGTGGTGTTATCGGAGGAGAGTGATATTCGTTTGAGACAATTTCTTGTGCATGTATGGGAGCTTAACTCAGTGTGAGTATATTCATGTGTCACTATGCGTGTGCTTGTCTATACATGCACACGCATAGTGACACATGAATAAATTCGTAAGATATATCAAAACAAAATTCGCCTATACATAGTTTGGACTTGCAAATATACAGTGAATACAGTAAGTATGTTGTGGTGATTCAGAAACTCCCCACACTGATTTTGGAAACTAAAGTAAGCAGGATCTTGTCGAAAAGGAAAAACCAATTTTTGAAAAAAGTTTAAGAATGTATTGAGAATGTTTGAATCTTATCTCAGCCGATTGCTGATGGGAGGATGCTTCCACATTATAAGCCTTAACATTTTAGTGAAAAATGGAATTATGATTTATCTATAAACACTAACCAGAAGGCTTTATTCTACTTTTTATCAGAGATCAATTTCCTTCGTACTTTTCCAGGATACTAAGTTCGGTATGTTTCAGCTTTTGGTGAAAAGAACTAGGGAACGCAAGGTCTAGTCTCGGGTAGCTAGAGAAATGGTTTGCTTCTTGCAAGATGATGCAACTGTCAGGTTGTCAGTGGGAAGAGTGACAGTCGGGTTCCTGAAATGCCATGGAATTCCAACAGAGAAAATAGAAGGTATTCCTCTCTTCTCTCTCTCTCTTCTCTCTCTCTCGTTCTTCTCTCTCTCTCAATACATATATATATATATATATATATATATATATATATATCTATATATATATATATGTGTGTGTGTTGGTGAATTATATATATATACATATATGTAGATAGACAGGTAAACTGATGGATAGATAGATAGATAGATATATTCAGTAAAAGGTCGAGCCGTGTGGGAAAATTGTTCAAAGAATCTTTGAGGGGCTGGTCGCCGTGGCCTTGCAAGTATCAACTGTTATTGAGATGTTTGGCGAGTTTGTTATTGCTACTCCTTATGGTGCCTTTCCCATTCTGTTCTTCGAAAGTGGATTATTTGCAATTCCAGACTTGAGAATTTTAATCTGAGAATATTTGAAAACATTTAAAATTGGAGGTAATTATAACCCCGAATTTTCTTTAGTTCTCTCCATCCTCCAGGGAACAGTGAAAGGAAATTTTTTTTCTGCATGTCTTTTTGTCGAGAGTGTTTTCTTATTAAAAAAAGTGTTCATAAAAAAGATTTGCAAACACGACATATCGAATTTAAAGGAAGATCTAATCATTGCTGTAGGGTTTATAATATAAGCGTATTTTTATATGTATAATAGCGGTATGCGGTGGTATATCTATACTGCATATTAACATATATACGGATATGTACCTATATGTATATATTATATATAAGTGTGTGTGATGTGTTTGTATATTATATAAATGTATACACTGTTAATTGAACAATATCGAGTAGTTACAGTCAGGCCAAAGAAATCAAACGAGACGGAAGGAAACGCAAGACGTATCGGCGTAAATCGGGTCATTTTCATAACAAGAGATGTGATGAATGATCTCGACGTATCTTGACCTTGGGTCATTTTCATAGCAAAGGATGTGATGAATCATCTTAGCGTATTCTTGACCTTCACTGAAGTCCGGCGCCTGAATGCCAGGATTGAGGTCGTATCCCGCAACAACCATGGCCGATTGTCCGAATCTTGTGGAAATGGCTTTATAGAGACCTCGTGGAGGTTAGTGTATTGTGGGGGGGGCCTCGACTCACTCTCGTCTCGCAGGTCATATTAATGGTTGCGGCGGAAGGGTTTAAGGGGGGGTGAGGGGGAAGGCGGGGTAGACAGATAGGGGCCCGCCATAGAGCCATAGTTGCCATTAGGATGGGTAGAAGCGGAGCAGCCATTAATCAAGACTGAATGAGATCCTCCGATCCATCATTGCTTCCCGTCATTACCGCCATTTTTCTTCCACGACCTAAAAGAGAGAAAGTTCGGCGCAAGTTTAGGCGCTGATCGGAACTCTTCCTAAACTCCTAAACGCCCACTACCCCCTAACCCCACCGGCGCGACTTTAATCACTATATGTTTATTTTCAAGGGGATACCGGGAGCAAATGCATCACATCACGCTCACGAAACAATTCATTTCATTTTTTTTTTCTTCCTTTCTTTCTCTGCTCCCACCGGCTTATATATGGGCCTCGTAATATAATTTACTATTTTATATTTTATTTTATTTTTTCTTCCCGAAAATCTATTTCCTAACGGGGTCAGTTTCTTTTTTTTTTTTTTTTTTTTCATTTAGCTGAACCCGGTTAAAAGAGGCTTTTAGGTTTTCTTCAAATTGAATTTTAGTTAGAGGTCTTCACTAGTTTATACACACCGTAAGAGCCGATGACCTGAACATCTCTCTCTCTCTCTCTCTCTCTCTCTCTCTGTCTTGAAAGATGAACTTTTCATCGATCATTAATATCCCTATATCTTAGTTTGTTGGAAATGTTACTGGGAAACCTCAAGCGTTGGTTAGGACTGTGAGCTCCTTGCTTTTAAGGTAATTGAAGTCTCACCTGCCTCAGCAAGTAGCCTTGAAGCGTCTTTCGTAAGCGTTTGATTCCGTTTGCGCTCGGGAAATCAATTCCCTTCATACGAATGTTTCATGTATATTTTGTTGCTTAGCAGAAGCCTTTCTTTAGCTTCGTTCTTGTTTTAAAATGATGTCATATCGCAGAGGAACGATCTCCCACCCAGCAAACGCATTTTCGACAGATATTAAATTCTACACAAAACTGAACCACTAGACTCATTATTATTTTTCTATTCTACAATGAATAAACGACACGAGGGTAGCGGAAACACTGTCTGTACGCAACTGTAATAAAATTGTCAGCAACATACTATACGATGAATATGACAAAAAAAGGAAATGAGTGAACTTTGGAATCATAAACTTATAACGTAAATAAATTCTGAAAGGTCTTATCACTTCGAGTGGCATTTTGCAAACCGATTTCGTCAGAGCTGAAATTCGGAGAACGATTTTGATACGTCGATGTTATGTCAGTAATTAAAGCTCGTAAAATACTGTCCTATAAATTTTACAGGTAAATATAATTTGTTTTATCTCCTGTCTCATTCTTTTTCTCTTCCTTGGTCACATATAAGGAAAGATTTCGAGTTCTCAAGTTACTGAAATAAAGATTACTGCCATTTTCACTTAAACTATTTGGCTTCAGGTCAGAGTTCACTGTGTTGCTGAAAAAACTATTCTTAGTTTTGACAACTTCGCAAGAGGTATTGACTCTCAAAACAAAGCTATATATTGTTTGAATATTTTTTTCTACCATGTTATGTCTTCTATAGGTAACTGGCTACCTTTGTAGCGTAGGTACAATTATTTATGTAGCACTTATCCCTGAGATATGAGGCATAAAAAAACGCCTAAAGTTTATATACATATTATATTGATATATATATATATATATTTATATATTATTCATTATGCGCTAAAGTTATATAATATGAATATATAAGAACATATATATATTATATATAATATATATATATATATATAAAGAGAGAGAAGAAGAGAAGAGGCCGGAGAGGATTAGAGAGAGAGAGAGAGAGAGAGAGAGAGATTGTTGAAAGCTGTGAGTAAACTTTCGAATGCACAAAACTTCCTCTACACCGACCGACCAGTTACTAAAAATAGACATAGTTAAGAGGAAAACTGAGATCTTTCCTGAGATACCCACATCAAAAGCCGCCGATGATAGCTGGCTGTGATCTAAATTCCTCATGTAATTCCGGTGATAAGGAAGCACGAGAATGAACATCGAAATTTAAATTCAATCTATTTTTCACTCTTTCATTTTGATTATAGTCTTGCCCTTCGTTTTCTCGAGGAAATCACTCGCTTTCCTTGGCAAATTTGCCTCGCCTATTTAACTGGACTTCCTTTCGCCTTCTCCATAGGGAGATAGTTCCGTCAGAGAGCACTGTAGGCATTACTTAAGGTTCTGTGCAGCGTCCTTTGCTCCTAGTTGCAACTTTCTTCATTCCTTTTACTGTACCTCCGTTCATTTTCTTTCTTCAATCTAACTTTCCACCTTCTCTAACAGTTGTTTCATTCATCGTCCAAGTAAGAGGGTTTCCTTCTGTTACACATTTCAAACCTTACTCCTAATTCCCCTCTCAGCGTTGAATGACCTCATACGTCCCAGCGCTTGGCCATTGGTCTAAATTCTGTATTCTGTTCTGTCCCCTCCGCCTCTCGCAGCCGTTGACGTAACCTATTTTGATATGCATGTATGGAAATTCTGAGTGGACGTTCAAGCCATAAAATTCTGTTGTGTGGAAATTTTTCACCCAAGGCGGAGCTCTCTCTCGGTACTTTGAGATGTTAATAAGTAGGAAATAGTCGTAGAAAGTTGTAGGTTTTTTAATACATACCCTATAGATTTTCTTTGTTTTGGTAGAATAGCAAAATAATAGTATGAGTCTAGTGGTCGAGGTTTTTTAGAATTAAGATTTTAAGTTTACGTAAAAAGTTTATAACTTCAAAATTCATTCTTTTCCTTTTTTTCTTATGTTTATAGTATACTATGTTACTGACAATTTTATTGCAGTTGCTTGCGGGCAGTGTTTCCACTACTCTCGTGTCGTTACTCATTGTAGAATAGAAAAATAATAGTCTAGTGGTTCAGTTTTGTGAGAAGTTAGGAATAGTGTTTACGTGACAAATAAAACTCCAAAATAGTATATATGTAGTATATGTATATGTATATATATATATATATATATATATATTATATATATACTATATTATATATATACAATTAAATCATGAATACCACAGGGAAATGATAGGCAGAAATCCAAGCGCTTAGTAAAGACGAAAGCGCTTGTATTTCTGTCTATCATTTTTCCTTTGTGTATTCTCATATATAATTATATATATATATATATATATTATTATATATATATATATATATTATATATATAATATATATTGTTAGTGTTAGTGGTAATTATCAGTTTCATTCCAAGGTGCTTCGCTACTCTCTTGCTCCCTCTGGTAACAGGTTACCGAACCTCCTCCTTCTAGTATTTAGAGCAAATGATTGCGGACATAATTCTATCAGTGGTTGACTTACTTCGTAAGCCAGTGGTGATCCCTTTGCTTGTCACCGCTTTCTTCCCAATCTTCAGAAAGTTCCTAGTGCTTGCGTAAATGAAGCGAGCTGCCTCTCACAGGCATTCCAACGGGCTTGATGTCATCTGGAGCATCTGATGCCCCCCCCCCCCCCCACCTCCCCCCCGCCCCCCGCCCCAATCATTGTGCATCTCGGTAGAAGAAAGGAAGACGTATTATTTCATTTCGGTCCTTTTAACCCTCGGATTCTCAGGCGCTGATGCGGCCTTTATTCGCGTGAAATGCTACCAAAGTGGATTTTACTCCGGAGGGAATGAAAGCATTGCATATCGCGCAATGGTTGAGATGATCTCATTACTGTTAAATGTAGCTTTTATGTGATCCCTCTCGTATCTTCCGTTTCCTTGTACTTCTCTACAAGTATGCGGAATATATTCACGAAGTAGTTTGGTCTACGTATTTGTGCCTTTTTCATTTGTATGCAGACAAGGAATTTGTGGAGATGGTATGGACATGTGTTGAGGATGGATGACGAGGAGAAAGTAAAGAGGGCTTGGAGGAACCTATAAGAGGAAGAAGATCAAGAGGGAGACAGAGAATTAGATGGAGAGAGAGAGAGTTAAGGAAGATATGGAGAGAAGGGGTTTGGTGGAGGATGACGCCTTTGATGGAAGGCAGCGGAGAAGGCGCATCAGGCAACCGACCCCTTAACGTAAGGATAACGGTGGGAAAGAAGAAGGGATTTGTGGAGATGATGGTTTATGACATGGTCTTTTGTCTTATATTTTCATAGGAAAGCGACTGAGCAGAAAATGCCTGCCATAAAACATGTTGGGCCCCTCTTAAAAACTAGCATAATAAATAATTTGGAAGTACAGACTGTGAAAGGGAATTCCACGTCTTTTTGTTTATCCCCAAGAAGCCTTACTGTTCACGCTGTAAAATGACCTGATCATCTGGGCGTTTTATTCAATAAACTTTTGAAAGTAGGCACAACTCGAAATTATGGATTTGGAGGATGTTGCCGTACAGTTGCGCAGTAAGTCCTTAAAGTTTAATATTAGCTTTCTGTCAGTTTCGACGCAGATCTGAGAGAATACAAATCGTCATAATGTTAATGACAGGTTTCGTTTCTCTATCAATTAGTGAAGTGTAAACCCGGTCTGGATATCATCCTTTAACTTCAATTACTCTGAATTTTAAACCCCTTTTTTGCATAACTTACTTTGAGTCAAAAGTAAAATCATATATAGGAAGCTCATCCATGGAGATCAGTTGTATAAATACACGAGCTAGAAGCATTAAAATGTAGCAGCTGTAATAGATGAATGTAGTAGGTTCAATTCTCTCTCGTGAGTTGCCATAAAGTAATACCCTATTTAGGTGAATAGTTTATCCGGAGCGGAGAAAAATGGACAGCTTAGCAATTGGGTGCTGTAGACAGTTGAAATACCCTTTTATTTTCTGGAAAGAAACCTGACGTACCGGCTTTGTCTGTCCGGCCGCACTTATTTCTGTCCGCCCTCATATCTTAAAAACTCCTGAGGCTAGAGGGCTGCAAATTCTCAGGAGGGCTGCAAATTGGTATGTTGATCATCCTCCCCCCAATCATCAAACATACCAAATTGCAGACCTCTAACCTCAGTAGTTCTTTAATTTCATTTAAGGTTAAAGTTAGCCATAATCGTGCGTCTGACAACTACATAACCCAGGTCACCACCGGTACGTTGTTAAAATTTCGTGGGCCGCAGCTCATACAGCATTATATCGAGACCACCGAAATCGATCCATTTTTAGTGGCCTTGATTATACGATGTACAGAAAACTCGAAAGCGCCGAAGAAACTTCGGCGCATTTTTCACTTGTTTACTTTTATGATGTCAAATTGCTCTCTTGGATCCATCAGTACTTTTTGGTGGGGGTTTATTTTTATATACTAATATTGAGGTACATTATTTTTAGCCTTTGGTCTTGTGGGTTTCTTTACATATGAAGAAGTTATGCAGGAAGAATATACAATGCAGATATCAAACCGATTGCTACTGTGATGATATTCTCTCTCTCTCTCTCTCTCTCTCTCTCATTATTATTATTATTATGAAATATGAAACCATTTTTATCGGTGGGATCTTTCTTCGCAATTGAAGAGGCATTGACTTTTGTCATGGAATATTCTGGCCTTTCCCATCGCCACTAAAATCTCATGAAGGGAGAACTAAAGAACCCAAAATAGCTGAGATATCAGAATTGTATACAAATCAGTAAATAAGTTCAGTTATTCCAAGTGATTTCTCCACGCTCCTGTTTAGGGTTACGAGAACTAATGCTACAATTACGTCATTTTTTCTCTCTTCTTGCATGTAAGCATAAGTATACGTAAACACTTTAGTCTTATGCAAAGCAGGTAGAGTCATCAATTGAATATTGATCATCTCCGTAGGGGTTTAGTGCCGTCAGTGTAACTCACGTGGTGCACTGTAGGCTAATATTGCTTAAAGGTTCTTTCCATCGTCCTTTCGGTCCCTAGCTGCTACTTCTCTCTCCTTTTACTGTACCTCTGTTCATATTCTCTTTCTTCCATCATACTTTCCATCCACCCTCTCCTGACAAATGTTTCAAATTGCAATTACGAGGTTTTCCTCCCCCTACACCTTTCAGACCTTCTTAATGTCAGCTTCCCTTCCAGCTCTGAATGACCTCATGGGTGGCAGCGTTTGGCCTTCTGCCTGATTTCTATATTCCTTCCTTCTTAATACTGACGTTATTATAAGCGTCTTTTGGGCGTTGCTGTTGGCATGACTAAGTGTTGTCAGTTACACGGGTCTGGGTATGAGTGTTCGTGGTGTCTTAATTACTGTTAGCATTAAATTGTAACGTGTTGTCCTTGTACTGTACACGGTCTCTCTCTCTCTCTCTCTCTCTCTCTCTCTCTCTCTCTCTCTCTCTCTCTCTCTCCCCCCAGGGCAGGTGGATATTTATCCGTGTGTCGAGTTTTGCCTTGTTCTTTTGTTGTAAGTAGTCATTTGCAACCCTTCAGCATATTATCTCTCTCTCTCTCTCTCTCTCTCTCTCTCTCTCTCTATATATATATATATATATATTTTATTATATATATATATATATATCTATATATATAAATTCGTATTAAATTCCCAATGACGAAATCAAGAGCGCTTTTCAGGAAGCAATTTTCGTGTTATGAAGAGGCACAATTTCATTAAAAAACAATGCTTTCAATCTCCTACGAAATCGAAAACATGACGATTCTCCGTTAAACAACAGCCTGCTGCCGGAGATTTTGTTTTTGCCTTCCTTCGTCTATCAGGTTTTCAATTAAATGCTAGGGAGAGGCCCCCCGGCTGGATGGGGGGGGGGGGCGGGGCAGCCGGTGAATAGCCAGGGGGGGAGGCGGCGTCTGAGGAGACCTCTCTCTCTCTCTCTCTCTCTCTCTCGTCTCCAGCAGTCGTTTTGATACGTCAGGTCTTGCTTCATTTCTCTCGTTAGTCGCAGTTGCTCATCTGTTTTTCTCAGCTGTTGCTTCAATTTGGGGCAGATACCCAGCTGTGCCAGGGTATAGGAGTCTGCTGCGTCTCCCTATTTGGAATGAAAGGGTCTCTGTCGCTCCTCGTTTCCTTGTTTTCAAGGCTCTTGTTTACGGATCAGTTCGAGTCCGGTGTTCTATGTGAGTTACGGTTTTCGAGCTTTATTTTTTTTTTCTCTCTCTCTCTCTCTCTCTCTCTCTCTCTCTCTCTCGATTGATTGTTTAAGTTAGTTATTGTGTTGTGCTAAAAATCAGGTTGTTTTATAGTTTATGTTTGGAAATTACCGTGTTTTCATGTAATTCATGTAATTTCGTTTGAGAGCTGTATATGTTTTGTTCGGTATTCAGCCGTCTACTCTGATATATATATATATATATATATATATATATATATATATATATATATATATATATATATATATATATATATATATGTATGTATATATATATATATATATATATATATATATATATGTATGTATGTATGTATATATATATATATATATATATATATATATATATATATATATATATGTGTGTGTGTGTGTGTGTGTGTGTGTGTGTGCTATGTATATAGATGCGTGTTTGTATCTATATGTTTCAGTACATATATATACATTTTAAATATATGTATGAATGTATGTATACATTCATAATATATTTATAATGTATGTATATTTATCCGTTGTATATTTATCCTTACATTTTGAAGTCTTCACTCGTACTGGAAGAAGGGAGACCCAAAAATTTACATTTTTATCCCTTTCGCGAGCCGTGAAAGAAAGTATTTTAGCGTGGAAATAAAAATCTTTAGTACTGTAGGAACTCCTATAGGTGAGAGGGTGAGAAAAATATTTGAACCAATAACTTTTGAGGAGAGAGAGAGAGAGAGAGAGAGAGAGAGAGAGAGAGAGAGACTTGATATAAAAACTTCGTAAATAGCACCATCACGATCTATTGACTTAATCCATCAAGATTTAATCTCGGAATCGCGCGGATTTCTCCTCCAAAGAAAAGCTGAAGAAAGGATCCCATCATCCTCTTCGCTCTACAGGGGAAGTGGAATCTGGATGACGCTGTTTGACACGTGTGGCTCTCTCTCTCTCTCTCTCTCTCTCTCTCTCTCTCTCTCTCTCTCTCACACACACACACAAAACGTAAGAAGAAATGTCATTCATGTCAATAATACGTGAGAGATAATCCTCTTTGTAATCGTGAATCGTGGCCTTTTTATTTTCCTTTCTTCATATCAGAACGTTTCCCGCCCAGAGCGTCTTTTTCCCGCCCGGCGCCTTTTCCCTTCGTTTCATGGCCGTGGGAATCCTAATCACATTTGCGCCGGAGAAGCATTGCTGGCATTACAAAAGTGAAAAGGGAAATTGCGAATCTTCGTTCACATTCGTAGAGTAGCCTTTCGTATCGTCGTGAGACGCCCTCTTTGCTGATAATCTTCCTCGCTGGCTTTTCGGGTTTTGGCTGACATCCATTTCTAGGCTCTTTGACTCTCGGTAATTGTTTCTTTGGCTGCCTTCTTCCAACCGCCGTTTCTTGCGTCCATTGCTCGTCGTGTGGTATAGAACACTTAATGGTTGGGAAAGATTCTTAACAGATGTCTCTGTGAAAATTTCACTGCAAGGAAACTGCTGTTTTTAAAATTGTTGTTTACATTTGTACCACCGAAAATGTGATTGTGTTCATCTCGGGTAGCTAAGGGAATTTGCTTTAAGATGACAGATCATACGAAACAACTCATTCACACAACCTTTATAAATTTTATATATATATATATATATATATATATATATATATATATATATGTATATACATATATATATGTGTGTGTGTGTGTGTGTATGTGTGTATGTGTATGTTTCCCCCTCTAAATGCAGGATTTTATGTGTACTTGGGTCTCTCCTACATTTTGATCTTTGCTTTGACATTCAATTTAACAAATTTTTATTCATAATTCCATCATCTTTATAAAGAAGAAAAAATGTTAATATAGTTTACTGTTTTTTATTGTAAAATACATTCGACTAATCTTACCCTCTATGCCTTCGGTCCTTTCTCGACAATTACAAAATCAAAATACTGTCTCATCATCGCTGAATTATGAGGCCTCCCGCCAACCCTTTCATATTTGTACGAAATCAGGCCACTCTAAGCCGCCGTGTTATTTCTGTAACCTCTCTGCCTTTCCTGAACACCTGAAAATAAAGCTTGATCGCCAATAAAGTTTTCACACTGCTGGTTAGTACTGAACACCTTTCCCTGTGCGTAAAGCTGTTTCGTCAACCATTCTGTGGGAATTCTGAGAGTTAGGGCTCTTGTGCACGTTATTGGCCAAGCATGGTTTCGAAGCATGGTACCGAAGCTGCGCTCGGAAACTGCTCGTGTAGACAGAAACGCTGAACCACCCAAGGCCTATATTCTCTAGACCTTGGAACCACCTACACTTCCTGGGCAGCTACGAATGAGGTGAATATTTGCGTGCTCACCATACTTGCCCACGTGTTTAAGAGTCCTTAGTCATTCATTTTGAAATCCTGAGGTGAATTTACAAAAGTCTGGCATCAGAGAGCCAACCTTCTCTGTGACCCATCTCTGCCTAGCCTTTGCTGCAATTCATCAATTGTTGTGTTGGCATTGCACACTTTATTCCATTCTCTGTTATTTATTAGGTCACAATTTTGTGTGCTCGTTCACCTACTCTCTTTCTTTTTCTTTTGGGTGACTTTTACACATTGCCTTTTCTCCTGCCGTCGCTTGAAATGATAATAGAACCCTCCGAAGTTCTTTACTCTTCAACTCCCAGCCAACCTTCGGTGTCAGTGATCAGTCATGAATTACTGCTCTTTCTGCAAATGTCAGTTCTCATCGTGATAGCTACTTCTCATAATTGTGTGGAATACCCTGCATATTTTCTTGGTGCAGTTCTCCTACCCCGTTTTGTATTTAAAGAAAATAAAATCTCTCCCTTCTGCAAAATTTTACGTGTCATTTACCTTAAACTTGTCTTGTGAAGGTCATGTTGTTTACGTTGTTACTTCGCCATTTTCGGTATTGGCTTTTAGTTTAAATGTCATCTTTAACCAAAAGTTTTATTTTAGTAACATCCATTCCACGTAATAATGTCATCATATGTGTTGCTTTGTTTTCAACACGTTTTGATCAAACGCAGTACATCGAATCATAGACCCAGTTCTAACGTTATATTTGCTCTTGGGCTTAAGGAGATGCAACTGTACTTTGCAACCTTTATGGTCTTATGTTTTGTTGGTTTGTGCTTTCCCAGTGCCGACAAGATTTGGAAAGCTTCCTTTTATCAGATTTTCCTGATTCTTATAATCATCCGTCTTTCCAGAGGTAAGCCCTCCTTGGAGCATTAGTTGAAATGCCTTTTCCTTTGGCTTCTTCCGCTAGGGTTTAACTATGTAAGAATTATGAGTCCTGTTTTCTTTTTCTCTATACAAAAAAGAAGGTAAACATTTTATTCCGTTATTCAGTAATTCGTCGATGAATTTGTAATCATTAATGTTGCCTTGGTATTTTTGGCAACATTGTTTCGTTGCTTGTAGTCTTCCCTTGGTTTTTACTCTTAATTTTCTCTGTAACCACGACTTTTCATCCTTGCATCTCCTTGTATTACTCTTTGTATCACTTTGCCGTGCATGAGCATTGAAAAAAAATTCTGTCCATGCCCACGAAGCCTTAACTTCATTTCACAAAGAAGTTTGCAGTATTCATTCAGCACTTCTGTGGTAATCATGTTTGAGAATTCTTTTCATTCTCATCGTACATTAGAGGTACTAAGAGGGAATCAGAACAAAGATTGTATAAAAAAAGAATATAATTTTCTTACGCTGTCATTATCCCATGAAAAAATGGAGTTGTTTAGCTTTTAGCATCCTAGCCATCCCGAAGAGGGTGAGTCGTTGCATTAGACCATAGGCGGGCAAACTGTCGCTCGCGAGCATTCTCCCGCTCTTTGATGGTCTGACAACGTTCTTCAGGGGAAGTGAATTAAGTGCTCGCGAGCATTGATGCAGCACGTTTCATAAATAAACATTTATGGGTTCCGGTATACAAAAATGCCCAACGTTTAACATACAACTGAAAAGAAAAATAAAAAAATTTTTATTTTCAAATGACGTTGAACACACACACACATACATACATATATATATATATATATATATATAATATATATATATATAGTATATATATATATATATATATATAAAGTAGAAAATTTGTTTATCAGAATACAATTATAAACTACATTGGCCGTGTGTTTTTTTCGATATATCTATAATTACATTTCCATGCAGCATAAACTAACTGTACTTCATTCTGAGGAAATTGAAGAGATCTCTTAAGAAAATAGAAAGAAAAAGAAACTTACAAAGGAAAAGGTTCTTCCTTTACATTTACAGGTTTTCGTCAACTCAAAATATGATATCAAATATCAAAATTCGTATTAAGCCTAAAATTTTAGTGAGCGGTACTTAAAAGGTTTAGTGATAATATTAATATAATATAATATAAACTATATTAATCTACTATTTAAAAATGATTAAGAAAACAGAATTTGCTCTCGTCTTGAAAAACGAACAGTAGGTTGTTTTTGATGGTTAGAAAGGTTGCCCTCATCTGCCTTAGACCTATGAACTCCATAGATGATGCCGCGTAAAGTGTACCTTACGCAATGTACTCCTGGCTTTGCAAATCCTTTAGGCCAATATGTGATATCTGGGAGACCTGACTTGGACTTCAGTTAAATTACTTTGTTATAGTGGTAATGAAAGCTGCCTCTGAAAGTCATGTTCACTTACCATTTCGGGAGCATTGCTTTCGTTAACCTTTACATATTCTTTCTTTAGACCAAAGTGGTGTGCTAGGCCCACCGTCTCAGGACTTTACCTCTAAAGGCAGCATTAGTTTATACTTGGGGTACCGTTTACTCGCTACTGGAGAAGTAGCAGCCAGTCTTGATTGATTTTTACGCATTTTATATCTCCTTTCTTATGTGGTCGACTTTCTTTGTATGTATGTGTATGGCCATGTTTATCTATATATATAATAATATATATATATATATATATATATATATATCTATATATAATATATATATATAGATATATACTATATATATATATATATATATATATTATATATATATATATATATATATATATATATATATATAGATAAACATGGCCATACACATACATACACAAAGAAAGTAAACCACATATATATATATATATATATATATATATATATATATATATATATATATATATATATATATATATATATAGAGAGAGAGAGAGAGAGAGAGAGTCGTAGTAAAATGGAATCTGATAAAAAGTAAAAGCTTTTACCACTTTTACATGAAACATTGGACATATTGCCATTTAAAGATTTACAGATATTTTTATTGCTTTTAAAACATTTGGAATAAAAGCATTCTTGAAGGTTTTTGGGGGGAGAGAAGCACGTGTTGGAAAACGTAGAAAACAGTTCGTCATAAGATTGCATAGAAGATCTCCAGCAGGAAGATTTTTAGTTTTCTGTAAAAGAAACCTACTGAGATCGCTTTTTGTCTGTCCGTACACCCAGAGATCTTAATTAAAAATAACCTAGTCTAGAGGACTGCAAATTGGTGTCTTGGTTATTCACCCCCCAATCATCAAACATACGAAATTACAGCCCTCTAACCTTAGTAGTTTTTATTATGTTTACGGTTACAGTTAGCCCCAATCGAGCTTCCGGCACCTCACCACCAGGCTGTGGCCGTAAGTTTCATGGAACGCTGCTTAGGGTTTTATGGGCCATGGCTGAGAGTTTCATACAGTATTATACGCTGTACAAAAAACTTGATTGCGCCGAAGAAACTTCGGCGCATTTTTTCTTCTTCTTCTTCTTCCTTTCGGATTGCATTTGTTTATTGATTTTTGTTGATAGCTGAAAATTCATTAGAGGCAAATCATTTTTGTAGATGATGTTTAAGTTAGGACTTCGGGATGTGCAGAAGAAAATATATTTATCATGTATTAAGTTTCACGATGCTTGATGTAGGTTTCATGAAAGGTATCCAGATCTCTTAATTAGGGATGAGTCCTTCCATGCCAAATAACTTTTTGTGTCCCTTGAGTGCACTTTTGCCTATTTCCGCCCTCCTTCGTCTACCTACGTCCTTGCAAACAGTTAAGACCTTAGTTTCCTTCACACGTACATCTCTCTCTCTCTCTCTCTCTCTCTCTCTCTCTCTCTCTCTCTCTCTCTCTCTCTGCTCTTCTCTTCTCTTTTTAATATAATTATATATATAGATATTATATATATATCTATATATAATATATATTAATATATATATAAAATTATATAATATATATATATTTATATATATATATACACGTCATTAATCTGTCATCGGAAGTTCTTCCACTACCTCCATTGTCCCGCTCACTTATTTTCTCAAATTCCACCTTCATCCTAATATTTTCATATACCTGTACTGGGGGTGAAGTGGCTCATCCGCTATTTGGGGAATTGTCCATCGTATTAGGATTTATTCAATTTTATTATACCTATTGTTTATTACAAAATTTGCCATGAAAATTAGATTTAGGTGGACATTAGCATTAACTAATTTATATCCAATATGAGTAATTGCTGGGAGATTGTTCTCTCTTTAATTGTAAATTTGGGGAAGATTATCAAATATTTTAATTGTTTTTTTTCAGCTACTAGAAATATCCAACAATCCCGTAGCGGAAGTCCAGTGATCTTATTTGTTTTGTTGTATCTTGGATGTTAAATCCTTCCGCTTGGATTTCATTTTTTTTTTATATATATATAGTAATCTTGTGACGTTCTCTTTTAGAACCTGCCACCTCGGTGGCCGCGAGTTCCATTCTCGGGCATTCCATTGGGGTGTGAGAGATGTGTATTTCTGGTGATAGAAGTTCACTCTCGACGTGGTTTGGAAGTCACGCAAAGCCGTTGGTCCCGGTGCTGAATAACCACTGGTTCCATGCCACGTAAAAACACCATGCAAACAAACAAACAAACAATCTTTTAGAACATTGTTATAAAAGCGTAATTTGTGCCTGAACGTTAGTACATATATATATACACACACATATATATATAATAACGGAAACCTAATCTTAATTGTAAGAGCCTCGTTCCGATTGTGTTTTTAATTTTCGAATGATTGGTTTCTGTTTGATTAACGTCCATAAAATGTTGTTATTGGCGACTATCATTCTGTCTATGTGGATAGATATATTGACAGTGTGGTTTTTGCACAACTGTAGTTTCCTTGTTATTGCATATCATACCACAAGAGCGTTTGTGTGTGTGTGTGTGTGTGTGTGTATATATATATATATATATATATATATATATATATATATATATAGTATGTGTGTGTGTTTCGCAATATCCGTTGCATAATGAAGGCTTCAGTGACACAATTTAAAATAATTATGACAGAGACATCACATTATAGAATAATAGTCACAATAAAAATTGTTCACAAGAACTTAGGAGAACAAGACGTACCCAGTACAAGGCGACTAAACATAAGAGAGTAAAACAGGTAAGAAGTAAACAACACAACAGAGCAGTATATAGTATATATACATATGTGTGTGTGTGTTTATGTGTAATTTCTTTCTTTTTGTTACAGATGTGAAGAACACGGCCAATGCAAGAACGGAACCTGCATTTGCATGACGGGTTGGAACGGTCGCCACTGCACTTTGGCGGGCTGTCCGAATTCGTGTTCGGGCAACGGCGCATGCGTGATCGAGAACGAGGAGTGGGTCTGCAGGTGCCAGGCGCAGTGGGAAGGCCACGACTGCTCAGTGATGCTCGAAACCAACTGCGCAGATAACAAAGACAATGATCTTGGTAAAGGAGATGATGTTGTTCATTACCTTTTATTGTAAATGGCTCAAGTGACATAATGCAAATTGTTCATTTATGTTGAAGTATAATGTGATGCCTCACCAGATTTATAGAAGAATCTAGGAAAAGATTAGGGCCTATTTTATGACTTGCTTTATTTTAGAGATGGCGTTGAGAATTACTTTTATGTTGTCTTTAATTGGGAAAAACTCTTTATTGCGACAGTACATATAATGTTCTAAGAGGTCCACAATGATAATAATAATAAAAAAAAAATAATTGCGAGTTCGTGTTTAATTTTTTGGACTGAAGATGAACCCAGGGAAGGGTTCGAAAGCTTTGTAAAGGGTTTTTAAATTACTCACGAACTCGCAACCTTTTTTTTTATTATTATTGTGGACCTCTTAGAACAATGTCTTTAATATTCATTCCACTAGGCTGATCATACACTGACGTTCATGATTTGTTCCGTTGGCTAAAATTGCAAGCATTCAAAATCCTTTTTTTTATATACATAATTAAAAACTCAAAGAAAAATACGAGGGCCTAACTAACTTTTTCTTCCTATTCGTTCCTTTTGAGTAGATGGTTTAGTGGACTTGTGCCGATGCCGAGTGCTGTTCGACCCCGGCGTGCCAGCAATCGACCCTGTGCCTGACCTCCGTAGATCCCATCGACATCCTACTCAGGAAACAGCCTCCGGCAGTAACTGCGTCGTTCTTCCAGCGAATGAGATTCATCGTGGAGGAAGGCTCCGTCCAGAACTACGCTAAAGGCCCAGCCTTTAACCAAAGGTAAGTTGAAGCAAGGGTGCCCTGGAGAAAATGGAGATGGGGGAACAACTCGTCAGGGAGATGGGAGTTTAGCAATTTGGTGAGGAGGGGAAGTAACAACTTGAACACTTGCCGCTGCTTTGCTAAGCTATACAGACGGGTATACATACAGTCGTAGAGAGAACGGGGTCTTTGGTGAGTGTCGGGAGGGGATACTTATTCACTAGGTAAATTGCATTCCGATCAGTTGATGGCTAACTTCTTGTAGGAATGAACGTAAATGTGGCCTCTCTCTCTCTCTCTCTCTCTCTCTCTCTCTCTCTCTCTCTCTCTCTCTCTCTCTCTCTCTCTCTCTTTGTATTTCACTTAAAAACTGTTACAAGAACAAATAGGTCAATCGAGTTATATGATTAGATAAGTGCTGATCGTGGATCCTGCAACGGTGTTAGAAAGTAGTAGTCTCACCAAGACCACCTTTTAGCACTGTCTCATGGAACCACTAAAAAAGTTGCGCTCATGATCAGTGGTTTCTTGAAATGTATTTATACCAAAGAGAGGAAATTCTTCTCAGGACTAGAAACTGAACCAAAGACCTCTTATGGAAATTACACGATTTCGTCTTTCTGTAGGAATCACAGTCAGTCTACCATTAACTCAAAGTGCTTTGTCGTTTCACTCGAGACGTTTACAAAAATACAACCATGAGGTTAAGTAAAGTGACTGCCTATTTTTTTAAATAAGCCAAATCAACACTTAAATGCATTACAAAGGTATTCTTGACTTTTATTAGGAATGCAGACCGCTAAGAGTTTGTGGAATGGCTAAAAACCAAAAGTAAAAGTAGAGAACGGTCATTTCTAATCACTTCTTTTTCAAACTAGTATGATTTAATTTTACTTTAAATCAAAAGCGTCTGCATCCAACAAGTGCGGAATGAAAAATAAGTGCGGGTGTCTTTTAAGTAACCCTCTTTTAACGACATTCATACAGAACGTAGGTCTAATGTTTGTGTGATAGATGCGCTGGAGGAATATCTCTCTCTCTCTCTCTCTCTCTCTCTCTCTCTCTCTCTCTCTCTCTCTCTCTCTCTCTCTCTGCATTACTGTCCGTTCACTTAGGAAGCCCTCCGCAACTTAGAATAGAGCTTAGAGAAAAAATACTCGCCGTTTCGCGAAAGTAAAACTGTGTAAATGTTGGAACCTTTATAAAAGCGTTTTGCTCATGACCATTATCGAATTTCCCCATTTGAACGGACACGCCAGCGTGTGTCCATTCCATCATATTGCCGACAGTATTGACCAATTCGTGACAGTAATTGCGGTATATGGCAACTGTCGAGTCGACCGAACTAAATATTGCTGCAAAATATTGATTGTGTAAACTTACCAGTTGATTGCATTTTGACCCTATGGACTTGTTATTTAAAGAGAAATATTAACGTCCATCTCTCTCTCTCTCTCTCTCTCTCTCTCTCTCTCTACTAGATAATGAAACTCTCTGAGCTGGTCAATCTGAATTTAATCATTTGGAAATTTATTATTTTAGACAGAATTACTTGTTCTCTCTCCTCTCTCTCTCTCTCTCTCTCTCTCTCTCTCTCTCTCTCTCTCTCGTGAATTTGATGCTAAACGTAGACGACTAACACCAGAATCTATTGCACGTGATCTCGGTTACCATTTGTGGTCTCTGATCCTTTCTGCATCCTTTCGTAGGGAACACTTCGTCGTCTTCTCTGTAGAATGTGCAAACGTATCTTTCGAATTAACTCTGCAATGCCTGAAGGGTCTGTGGTACTAATATTCTCCCGTAAGCTTCTCTTTCATTGATGTTTTGGTATCGTAATGGCAGGTGACTTGTTGCCATCTCTATTAGCAGCCACATCCGGTGTTTCGTTGCGTGGCTTTTTGAGTTCTTTCGGGGTTGAGAAAGTTCTTATTTTATTATCGACATTTTATTTTTTGTATTTTATGTCATAAAACTAATATATATAATATATATATATGTATATAGATATATATATATATATATATTAATAATTTATCACATCACCGTGATTCATATCAATTATTCGAGCTACAAATGTCCTTTAATATCTAATTCGCTCTACCTCGGAATTGATATATTTTCATATAAGTAAACCGAAGGGGAATTTTTTAGTTTGATAATAACGTGGGTTCGAACCACTGTCCAGCGGACAGAGACGAAATCAGCACGTCATTGACGTTAGCAGAATCGATAAATCACTGGTGTCCTGAATTCGTCTCTGTCCGCTGGACGGTGGTTCGAACCCACGAGAGGACGAAATTATTATCAACTAAAAATTCCCCTTCGGTTTACACATGAAAATATATAAATTCCGAGGTAGAGCGAAATAGATATTAAAAGGTTATTTGTAGCTCGAATAATATATATATATATATATATATATATATATATATATATATATATATATATATATATATATACAATATTTCCATGCGTGCTTTATCACCAAACAATATAAATAAAACGGGAAACAGTGAAACATGTAGACCGATTCCGATCTTTAATTATCGCGCGCCATCTCTCTCTCTCTCTCTCTCTCTCTCTCTCTCTCTCTCTCCTCTCTCTCTCCATCGCCCAGTAATTACCCCGTCCACAACAGCAGACCTGGAGGATGTTGAACAATGGCGCCGGGTTGATGTGTTAATGCTGTGGTTAAATTGAGGCCTTTTGCCGCGTATCCTGTCGGGTTCTGCTAATGTCATGTTCACATTCCCAGGTTCATATTCACCTCTTGATTTACGGTGATTAAGGGTCCTCCAGATTTTCTCTCTCTCTCTCTCTCTCTCTCTCTCTCTCTCTCTCTCTCTCAGAAATCAAGTGATGTTAATTATCTGGCGCATTGTAAATTAATATACAAGGGTGGAAATCGTTTATTATAAGTGATGTCACAGAATCTCACGAACGCGTTTTTCAGACTTGATTTAAATTATTTTTTAGACTTGGATTTTTTAAAAAATTTTAGACTTGACATAAGGTTTTAGACTCGATTTCAAGTTTTTTTATACTTGATTTAAAGTGTTTTTTACTTGCTTTCAAGGTTTTTATCCTCGATTTAAAGTTTTTGTAGATCTGATGTAAAGTGTTGGACACTTGATTTAAAGTTATTTTTTTTTACTTTATTAAAGTTTTTTTTACTTGATTTAAAGTTTTTAGATAATTTACAATCTTTTAGACTTGATTAAAGTGTTTTTAGACTTGATATAAACTTTTTTTTAGATGATTTAATTTTTAAAATTCAATTTAAAGTTTTTTAGACTTAAGTTGAAGTTTTTACACGTAATACAGAGTTTTTCAGGCATGATTTAAAATTTTAGACTTGAGGTAAAGATTTAGAATTAATTTGAAATTTTTAAAATTGATTTAAAAGTATTTTAGCGTCGATTTAAAGTAAATTATAATTAGTTCAAGGACCTTCGAGATTCGGTATATTTTTAAAAATCTTATAAAGAAAACTATATATTTTTTTTAAACCTTACAAAGGAAAATATACTTTTCAAAGATCTCATATGAAAATATACTTTTGAAAGTCGTATACAGAAAAAATATCTAAAAATCTTATGACGCAAAATATATTTTTTTATGTAGTAAAATTATATACAATTTTTTTATTGCATACAAAAAAATAATAGTCTTAGGGGGGGAAATATACTTTTAAAAACTTTATGAAGAAAAATTGTCAAAATTTTAGGAAGAATATGTTTTGAAAAATCTAATGGAAAAAAATATATTTTTTAAAAGTTTCATGAAATTACTTTTAAGACCCTTTAGAAGAAAAATAGAGTTTGAACAATTTTAGGTAGAAATATATATATTTCAAAATCTAAAGAAGAAAAATATATTTTCAAAAATATAATGAAGAATTTTTTTTTTTATTAGAAATTCTGATTTGTCCAGATAAGCAAACCTTTATAGTTGACGCAACAGTTTAGGAGGACGCTAGCGCCTCACCTTGTCGGCCATAACTTCATTAAACTTTAAGGTTCCATTAAGGGCGCCTTAATTAAGTGGGGTTTGAGGAGACCTGAGGGATCTCATGGAAAGCCTTTTAACTCGAAAGAAAATGGCAAACAAGCACCACTCGATGGACTCCTTATAGCCCATAACCAGCAGTAATTATTCTCGTGTCCAATAAACATCGGTTTACATAATTCCCGAATTAAGTTCTTCCAGAGGAATGGTGTGACGGAGGTTTTTTACGTTTTATTTTTTGGCAGTCCAGTTTTGTTATTATTATTATTTTTATTTTTTTATTTATTTATTTTTTTTTTTTTTGCTCTATCACAGTCCTCTAATTCGACTGGTGGTTATTTATAGTGTGGGGTTCCGGGTTGCATCCTGCCTCCTTAGGAGTCCATCACTTTTCTTTCTATGTGCGCCGTTTCTAGGATCACACTCTTCTGCATGAGTCCTGGAGCTACTTCAGCCTCTAGTTTTTCCAGATTCCTTTTCAGGGATCTTGGGATCGTGTCTAGTGCTCCTATGATTATGGGTACAATTTCCACTGGCATATCCTATATCCTTCTTATTTCTATTTTCAGGTCTTGATACTTAAACATTTTATTATTACTACTATTATTATTATTATTATTATTATTATTATTATTATTATTATTATTATTATTATTATTATTATTATTATTATTTTTGAGCGTCATCGTAAATTTTATTTCAGACATCTGTTTAAGAACCCTTTTTTTACACTTGGGTTGTCGTTATGCAAAATTATTGATTAAATAGAATGTGCACATGAAAAGTGCCTTAATAGCTTTTTGCATAATTTTATCTTGATAGCCTGAAACTCCACTTACCATGGTAGGACACTGAACAGAAACCCAAGTCCATATAAATTAATGTTGTCTTTTTAAAAGACACTGAGTAGTAACTTAAGGCCGTATAAGTTAATATGTCTTTTGTAAAAGACACTGAGAGTAGTAACTTAAGTCTATATAAATTAGGACTTTCTTTTGTAAAAGGCATTGAATAATAACTCAAGTCCACATATAAATTAATACTATCGTTTGTAAAAGACACTGAGAAGTAACTTAAGTCCGTATAAATTAATATATCTTTTGTAAAAGACACTGAGTAGTAACTCAAGTCCATATAAATCAATCCTATGTATTATAAAAGACAAAAAAAAGTCACTCGAGTTCATACGAATTAACGCTGTCTTGGGATAAGAAAATTACACCACTGGAGGGCTTTCGCCCCGAGTTGGAATTGGGAATTTTGTGACGAGAGCCACTCGCTCTCTTCGTCACTGGTGGTTGATTTTTGACGAGGCATAGCGATGGATGGAGGGCTTTCCAGATCAGAAGAGCGATTCTTTCAGCCCTTGTGTCTATACGTAGAAAGAGAGGAGAAAGAAAACCAAGTGGCCGGGACGGGTGTGAAAGATTCGCTTCACTTGACGTATTAGCACCGCAGAACTGTGGGCACTGAATTAAAGGGAGAGAGGTTTTATGGCGAAGATTTATCCTGGATCTTGGTCTTAACTATACGTGACTTGTGAAACTTTTTTCATTCGATATTTATGCTGTCGCCCTACCGATTTTTGCTTTTTAAGTTGTTAAGCTGGTATCTAGTAGCATAGTTTTGCTAGATGTAAGTCTTCATCGACCTTTTTTCCCCTCTCAAGAATATCCTACTAAAATGTCACCTGCACGTTGGCCATTCCATATGAATGTCATTTCTCTTCTTGATGTGGTAGGGGCTCCGGAAAAGATAATACAGCAGTCACTGCCACGCCCATTCTTCAACTGATGAATCTTGGATGAATCCTTGTGCAAGAACATATAAACCACTTCAGCTGTTTCGTATCCTTAGATGAAGGCTCATTAGCAAATCCCATGTCTTTATCCAAACCTACTAATTTCCCCTTCCTCTATCAGTCTTTTTCTTATCAGCTGACTTACTTCATCCATCAAGATCTTACTGTATGAATTCTCACACCAAGTCACTTTTATCGCAAACCCCTATGGAAAATTTTTTCTTATCTAGTCATACCGTAACCCTGTCTGGTGATCCATTCAAAGGTACTGTCGCCACCGTACTGAAATGTCCTTCATTTAATCTAATCAATTCACCCTCCAATCCCCCAGTGCTTGGAAACTTGTCGGTACGGAATTTGAGAGCCAGATGTTTGCGTAGTCTACTATTACTTTCATGCATAAACGTTCAGCTGATATCCATGCGGAATTTGAGAGCTTCTAAGTAAGTGTACCTTGAATAGGCACTGTTGGGATTCGACCTTATGAATATCGGTCTCATGGAAAGAATTATTATATTACTTTTTTGTTTTGTTCACTTCCTTCACCCATTCCGTGCACACATACATATTCTGAGGGTCATGCTATTTTATAAATATTATAATATTTTGGTAAAAGATCCTTTTTTAGGCAAATACTATTAAAGAGAATGGCAGAATTAAACAAGTTTATTTTACATATTGTTTTTTTCTGTTTTTATTACAATTCGCTTCTCTGGCTCAGCGATGTTTCTGAGTAACTGGTCAATATTCATATTGGGAATTTCTAAAAGTTATAAAAATAATAATTTTGAACTACGAGTGTGTTAGAAGTGAGAAGTGGAGAGAATTACCGAATTAAGTAAGCATAACGCATATAAGGTGAACTTCACAACAGTTCACATACCATATTTTTTATAGTTATATTTGTTTTTGTAGTATATTGGATAATGATTTACCTTCGAATTTTGAACTTACGATAAGCCACAATAATGATATTTATTGCAAACATTTACGTTAATTATACTCCCTACTTGAGTTCTTTTGCCCTTTAGTTATATATTTATTTATTGAATATATTCCTTTTCTCGATAGAAAGTTCGTGATTTTTCTGTTCTTTTAGAGGTGGTATTTTTTCCAACGGCATTTCGAAAGCAAGGTATAAAGATATGCTTTCAGTAGTGTGCCCTTTTGTAAAATATTTCAACCAAAGAAAATGTACAGTATAATGCGCGCCAGTTTTAATGGGGAACTAAAGCCGTGTTATATGCTTCTCGCCAACAAACTTTGTAATAAGTGACCGATGTTAATTCATATTTTCTTATATCTCCGATGATGTTTAAACAATATTTGATGGCGATAGTGCTACTTTACTGTAAAGAAGATGCGTGACATCAAATTTTACCAGTGTAGAAAATTGTCTGTAAATTTGACCCCCATGTGATTCCGCTATACAACAGTTTTCGTGTAGTTCTCATTTGGAGAGAATTTTTCCAAGAAGTTTTAATATATACATATATATATATATATATATATATATATATATATATATATATATATATATATATATATATATATACTATGTGTTTGTGTTGATACAAAAAATGATTAAAAATGTATCATAAGCTGTAAATTATTTATCTCAATATGATAAGAAAAGTATCATATTTCAGCTGATTTTTATGCGCCACGATTTCGAAACTTTACTCATTAGTTAATTTTCTTAGGTTTTTTAAAAGGAGGTGAACGTTCTGAAGTTATTTTATATTTTATATAATTTCAGGTTTTTTTTATATATGCAAAATCAGGATTGTTGATAATATTACTGAACCAGACGACTTCTTTATATTTTACTTGCTTGAACAGTTAATAATATTAGTATTAACTGAAATACCATTAATAACTTTTCCATTTCAGATGGCATAAATTTGTTCCAAGTATGGTATTAAAGACTGAACATATTTCGTGATTGATGTTAAGTAAACAATGGAATCATTTGTCCCTTTACTGCTTCTTAAAATGAAGATGTTTTTATAGGAAAAAACATAGAGATGGTTTTTTTTATAGTAGTAAGGTATCGTATTCCAATTTGATTTAGGACATTCGTGTGCTTTGATTCAAGCTCTCTAGTTACTCCATGTGAATAATAATCAGTCGTCCAGTGTCATCTTGGTTTGCATATTATGCACAACAACATTTTACTTTTTTTGTGTGGGGGTTCCAGGAATTGTGTTGGGAACCCCGGGAAGATTTTCTTGGACAAGGCTCGCTTGCTAAAATTTTGATGTATCTATCTTTTTTTTATCACCATTAGAGCACGAGCGTAATACATCCTGGAAAAGACTAAAAATGATTGAAATTTTTGCTGTGCTACTCCCCTTTAGAAAGTGAATCAATGACATTTTAAAACAAATCTGAGACAGACATATTTGAAATCGGCAAGGATCATCATATACCTCATGGCTTTAGTTTTAATCTACACATCATCTTAAGACAGCTTTAGTTTCACATGTACGCTTTCATATTACATCTTTAGATCTCTTCATTGTAGTGAGCCATTTCTCATTGTCATTGCAAGCCACTGGGTCACAAAAATCATGCTTATGATGTACAAGAAAAATAGGAGAAATTGCCACATGTACGGCAAATAGGGTTGACTTTTCTTTAGCTGACATGTGTCTCGCTTTCTGCTTCACTGTTTGGTGCTTGTCTGTCCTGTTATTTTCGTTTTTCTTTTGTTTCATTTGCGTGTGTGAGCGCCTGTGTATCTGCCAATATTTGTTTTATTTATGTGTGTGGGTATTCAGTGTCCTGTCGTCTTCTGTTTTTGTGCTGTCTTTTCCGTTCCTCGACCTCGCTGCCAAGGCACAACCCTCCTTTTGTTTGCACAGCTTACTTACTTGTCCGTGGAAACAAAAAGACAAAACAAGCGACTACAGAAAAACAGCAGCTTTCTCTAGCTTCTTCTATCCGCCATCTCTGTCAGAGCGCGTTGCCGGTAATGTGGTCCCATGTGTTTGTTTTCTTATGTGCTTCTGTGCGTACTGCTCAAGTCTGTTCAGTGTTATTAATGCATGCAGAATTGCCACACAGACAACATTCCAACACGAGCGAAAACGCCCAAGTATTTTTAGAATGATATTCGTGACGTATACTGCTGTGGAATGAGTGTGCGCCATTAGGAATCATCAGTGTGTACTTTAATCAATGATGCTCTCTGTTTCTATGTGTAGGTATTTGTCCATGTCTCTAGAGTCCTTGACGGTGAGTATGAGTATGGCACTCTTTAATGTCATGTCATATTGAACCTCTCATTATTAAATCCCAGGCATGAAGTGATTACCTTTTTATATTTTTATAATTATATTTTTTATGCTCAGTTGACCGCCGCAGTCTTTTTATGTTTTTTTTTTATTATTATTATTATTATTTTTATTCTGACGATCCCCATCGTATGACTCCACTACTACAAGTGCCCAAGTGCCCTCAAGAGTTGCCGGGCATGTTAGTTCACTACTACGAAGCGGTTTCGGCGAAAGATTTTGACGAACAAAGATCAGATTAAAAAAAATATTTATGTATATTTTAAAACGCTTTGGTTCATTATTTTCTCTCTTTCCAACGTTGACAGTACAATGAAGGTGAAAGATTTTTTTTTTTTTTTAACGCAGCCCCCAACTTGAACATTTTATTTATTTTCATCAACCAACGGTAGACTCGAATTTGGACCTGAAGTGGTTAATCACAACCAGGATTTTATTTATTTTCTTATTATTTTATTAATAATAGCTGTATAGAGATTCGAAGTTATATCTGGCTGGTTGCTAAGGTAAACAAAAGGGAGCAAGAGCTTATACTGTAATGCGTTGCTTGACTCCTTCCTCTATTTCACTAATACATACGGTCTGTTTTTCTTCAGCATGCACAGGATTTTCATAAATGAGAGGTGAGTGTTACAGTGCATGACGTAGACAGTGGCTTCCAGCATGAGTTGCATGATACTGTTTGATTTATCGGTTTATTATTTTCCCATTATTAGATCTCCACTGTAGTCTTTTATTTCAGCATTCTAGCGATGAAGCGTTATTATTTTTTTTTTTTATTGTTTTCGGTTTTGATTTTTAACTGAAGCACATTTCTCTTTAGATTGCTCAGTAAAAGCTGTGGCAGTTGTGTTTTGACTACCTCCTGTTATGCCTTGCTTGCTTCATCAGACTCCCCAACTACCGTTTTAAATCATACATTAAACCATTGTCTTTTTCTTTGATATTATGTTTTTCTTTCATTTTTTGTATACGAACAGGTGTGGTCCTTGAGTGTGACACCTGTTAACGAGTCCGCCACATAACAAATCACTGGTTCCCATAATAGCGTCTCTTTAACCGACCACTTGGTCGTAACGTGGAGTGGTTTCTTCCTCGTGTTGTGGAAGCTTGTTTTATATATATCCCGTTTTTATATTTATACCTGTTTGAGAATGAGTCCTCTTTGGGAATGTTCTATAGAACAGATTTTTTCCTTTTTCTGCATGTTTCATACATTTTGATTAATCTAATCTTTCCTCTGCAACATCATGTGCATATATTGCGTGGTGTGTACATACAGCAGAAATATGTGCAAGTGTATGTATATATATATACATAATATATAGTATTTATATATACGTATATGTATATGTTTGTGTGTACTATGTACGCGCTCGTGCACACATAATTCTTGTGCATTACACAGTGCATTCTGTCCCATTGTTGACATGAAGAAGGTGCTTCCTTCTTTATTCCATTTCTACAGTTTTTACATTGTCAGTTGTTATGAGTATTATGTATTTTAGTCGCCTAATTTTATTGTAAGTTAGATTAAAGTTGATGACAGCTCTCTTTGACAATAGCGTCCTCATAAATTATGAAGCCTCTAATTTGTAACGACGGAGCATTATCATGTGCTTCTTTATTGATACATATATTTATTTATATATCCCCACAATGAGATATTGACAGCATCTGTATACTGACATTCACGTCAAGTGAGAACGTTATCATGCGATCATTGTCACTGTTTTTAGAGGGAAGGTAAAACTATTTTCTCTGAAGTGAGGGATGAGGAAAAATATTGATAACGGTCATGTGTGTCAACCCATCAGCCGAGCGTCAGTGGTGAGGGGTCGAGTGATCAGCGGACGCGGGACTGGCCTGCGAGGAGTGAGGGTGTCGCACTATCGCTCTGCAGACATGGGCTTCACCCTGACGAGACCCGGAGGCTGGTTCGATCTCATGGTCAACGGCGGTGGGGCCGTCAAGCTCCTCTTCGGGAAGTCGCCGTTCCTTCCCGTCACCGAGACTGTTTGGGTGCCGTGGAATGAGGTACGTTTTTACAGAGATTAAAAGTTCTCTCGCCATTTTAGCGAGTGTCTTTATGAACGGTAAATATTTATCCCAACATTTTACAAAGTCCCTCGTTTATTTATAGCTAGTGTTTTCGAGCATGTATCACATTCATGGACTTGTGGAATCTGCAGGGTCGGTTAATAAATACTTAACCTGACACCGCTGTAACTTAGCTACATTGTCTACTTTTAACACCACAGACATTAGGATATTTTAGCTCCTTTGCATTTTTCATCGATAGTCATCTTAAGGACTTCGATGGCGTATTATGTGTGCATTAAATACGTCATTTTAAAATGTTAATAATTCACCTCCATACGAAAATGATTATGTTTAGAGCTGGCACAGAGTTGTTAGGTTGTGTTCTGCTGTTTTCTTTCATATTTTTTCTTTTTCAGCAGATATTATGCAATACCTTAAAAAAAGGAAAGGAATTATTCGTAGGTGTTAGTTTTCTGACATTTTGTGATGTATATCTAATTTTTTAAGTAATAATTACTTGTACTTATTCAAGTGTATTCGTTTTCACACTTAACTCACAATATATTGTATAAATTTCATATGCGGACTTTGAGAACAAATTATAGAAGATTAAGTACAAGTTCAAGAACATTTTACTTTGTATTTTGTTTGTTCACTACTTATTAAGGTAACCTTACTGTTCATTTATCTTGAATTTCCCGTTTAAGTGTACCAAAAATGCTCCTGATCTAATTTATCACGTATTGTTGAATATTACTTATTCCACTTTCAGTCCGAACTGACTTATCATTATTCATATTGAACAGGCCTACATAGGCCGTTGACTTGAAATTCAAGCTTCCAAAGAATATGGTGTTCATTTGAAAGAAATTACAGAAGACAATGAGAAATACAGACAGAAGAGGTCAGTTGTTAAAAACAAAGATAAATTAATAAATAATAGGAATGTCAATAGATTATTAAAAGTATGGTACCTCTGTAGACAGGAAGCCTGATTTGATCCCCGTTTTCTTCAGATTGTTGTGATTGATACCGTCGTCATGACCACTGTCGAGGTGGTTCCTCCACCTCAACCGACTCCTTGCCCTGACCACAGCTACGATGCGCTGAAGCCCGTCGTTTTGGCAACGTGGAAACATGGCTTCCAAGGCGGCTGCCCTGAGTGCTCGGCTATTCTGACAGAGTCACAAGTAGTTCAAGAGAGTTTAAGCATCCCGGGAACAGGACTACATTTGGTTTATCACTCATCAAGGTAAATACCCTTTTGAATGTAACACTGTAAGTAAAAGTAATTTATAAAATAATTATATACACACTCACCAACTAGCAATTAAAACTATTAATAAAGTCAAAGTTCATTTGATCACTGGAAAGTATAGTTTTATGGTGGCTCTTTCTGCAGGTATGTCCTGCTTCTTGCTTCCATTACGCTGAAATCCTAATAAGTTTTTCATGCGCGTTCTCCTCTATCGATATACAGTATTAAATATGTCACGCCTTTCGACTTCATCATGTTTCCCTGATCTTGTATGATTTATAGTAAGACTTCATTATCATAGGGTTCCCAGTACCTAAATTGTTCGTTGAGTTTTACCAAATTCCGGGGCTGTTTTATAATTACCGTATTTGTGACCTGTATTCTTTGGGTTATGTACCTCCATTCCATCGACTTCGATTTTGAAGGTAATAAGGCATTGCCTTCTCTATGACCAAGATTGAACATTAAACATCCCATTGAGTACTCTGACATAAGTTCCATCTGTTGGATCTTCTATAAACATTCATATTTCTGTTACTGTTGCCTTTGTTGTGCCAGCAATGTTCTGTTTGGTCTCAGATGGATTCCACTTTGGAACCCAAATTTATGTGCTCAATGCATCTTTAACATCAACGAGATCAGACTTCCTATGATTTTATTGTCCATGCTCTGAGACGTCATTATTGGCAAAGGAAACAGATACATCATTTATTCGTAATTTCTGGCCTTTTACTACTGTTGTGTCCTTTAAATCAGCCATGAATTTCTGTACTTCCTGAGAGAAAAAATATCGAGGTCTTTTGTAGGATTTGGGAAGAAAGTGTTTTAGATGAAGATATTTTAAAGTTTTCATCCTTGGCGTTTCCAATGAGTTCTTGATTTACAAAAATTCAGTTCTCGTGTTTTCTTCCATTCTGGTAGATTGTTAGCCCACCCTGCCGGTGACAAGACCATCTTGTTTAGCCTTCTCCCATTTGGCAGTTCATCTCAACATTTCCATTACTTCTGATCTGCCTTCTATCCCCTTTACAAACGACTGAGTGCAGAGGCCTCTCTCTCAAGGTGAAAAACCTTAGCACGGTCTTCTGCAAAGTCCTGGAGATACTTCGGCGTCTAGTTTTCCAGGTTCCTTTTCAGGGATCTTGGGATCATGCCTGGTGCTCCTATGATTATGGGTACTACTTCCACTTTTATATCTCATATCCTTCTTATTTCTATTTCAGGTCTTGATACTTATCAGTTTTTTGTCTTTCTTTCCTATCTATACTCTGGTTTTCCATTATCATTATTATTATTACCAATTTTTCACTTTCTCATCGATGCTTCGGTGTCCAGTTGTTATCTCTCTCTCTCTCTCTCTCTCTCTCTCTCTCTCTCTCATCGATGCTCTGGTGTCCCATTATTATTATTATCTTTATTATTATTATTAAGTAGTAGTAGTAGTAGTAGTAGTAGTAGTAGTAGTAGTAGTAGAGGAGGAGGAGGAGGAGGAGGAGGAGGAGGAGGAGGAGGAGGAGGAGGAGGGTAAACCCACACTAGTATGACTGTTTGATTGTGGTTTTCAAAATATATAAAGCAGAAAGCTTTCGATGACCTGCACGGTCCTCCTTGACAAGGAGGACTGTACAGGTCATCTAAAGCTTTCTGTTTTATATATATTTTGAATAGCAAAATCAAACAGTCATACTACTGTGGATTTACTTTCCCATGATATTGACTCGTGTCATTATGAGTTTTCATTGTATTATTATTATTATTATTATTATTATTATTATTATTATTATTATTATTATTATTATTATTATTATTATTAACTAATTCCTCTACCAACAGGGCCTTAGGATATGAGTCTACCATCCAGTTACAGCTGACTCCTTCAGTCATACCAGAAACCCTGCGTCGAATCTACCTCAGAATCACTATAGAAGGGATCTTGTTCGAGAAAACGTTCGAGGCTGATCCAGACATCAAGTTTACTTATGCCTGGAATCGTTTGAATGTCTACAGGTAAGATTTCTACCAGATATTGGTGCGTTAGCGAAATAAGCTTGTGTTAGCCTCAAATGATGTGACATTTCTCTTTTTGAATATTAAATACTGAGAAAAATATTGTTTTTCTTCTTTTTCTTTTTTCGCATACTATCTGACCAATTTTCTTTTGTGGTTTCTTACAATGATAAGATTGAAAGTAGGGTTTGCAGTATGGTAAACCTAGCTTAGCAAGCCACTACACTGTAGAATATTTCAGTTACTTTAGCTTGAAATGAGGAAATTCATTATAAGAATAAACGAGTGTAAAACCTATCTGTACGAGTACTTATATTCTTTTCATTTTCAAGTTCTGGATATATTGTCATTAAAATCTTTAGACGCAACAGCACTGAAAACCAAGAAAGCTAACCAACTATTTGGTGTGATATGTATGGTAATAATAGTATATATTATCAAATTTCATGAAGTATAGATTCACGAATTTAAATCCGTAAGACCTGTGACATGTTTAAAGGGAGTTATATAACCTTTTAATGCTTAGGAAAGACATAATGTTTGAAGTAGGTCTTCAGATGAGAAACAGCTGTCTTGGGTAAGCCAGGGAGAGGCAAAGGACATGAACAAGTATTACTGAGATTCATTAGCTTCTCTTACATAATCCTAAGAACATATTGTGCTGAATGGGATCCAGAACATAAAGACCTGAGCTTAAAATTGATGTAATTAACCTTTGTTAGCTGTTTTAATGCTAGCTAAGAGATTTTCCTTTAACTCTAGTTTCATTTAACTCGTGCCCTTGTAATCTTTATATATAATGTTCATATTCACATGATGAAGGTATGGATTTTTGACAATGCAGATTGAATAAATTTGCAAACTAACAAAGCTATATATTGCTTTTAAATTCAGTATTTAATTATGTCTCATATACAAAATAAGTATCCTAGATTGTATCAGTCAACATATCCTTTCGTTAATGCCTGCTCACTGGAAAGACCTCCATTTAGAAGGAATACATGTAAAATTCCCTGTTGTAAATGAACTGGGGCTCTTTATTAATCTATCATCTTTCAGTAAATAAATATCCTTTCTGATATGCACTGTCTGTTCTTTCCATTTGCAGACAACGCGTGTATGGTGCCACATGGGCGGTGGTGAAGGTTGGCTTTGCATATATCAATTGCGATCAGATTATTTGGGATGCGCAAACGACTCAAGTATCTGGACATGACATGAGCATATCCGACATTGGTGGGTGGGACTTATCCATTCATCACAGATACAACTTCCACGAAGGTAAGTTGGAGCGAATGTAGTTCATAGGTGGTATATTTAAAGACAGATATGTGACATGTGTTATAAGTGATTCGTACATATATCAAAAAGGCATCCGTTCTGTTATTACATTAAAGTACAGTCTTTAGTTTGATCGAAAATGTGGGTAAAAATATTGTTTCCTTGTACTTAGCTACACATTTGCTCATCTAAAGATCTGTGATACATCCAGTAGATTTCGACAAAATATACTTGTGACTTTTCGAATTAAATTTGTGAGACATCGATGAAATTTAACGGTGACAGTTTTGGCTAATCAAAGAAATTAGGTCATTTTTAGTTTTCTAGAATATACTGTATATTTCTTGCCAATTTTTTCCAGTTGTTGCAAATTTTTCAAATAGGTTAATGCTGTGTCAGCATTCGGAGTGAATATTATATGCACTGTACTTAGTTATTCACTTGGTGCAGAGTTTTGTTCAGGAGAATAAATATGATTTCATTAATATTATTTTACTCTTGTTGATGCAGTTTAATAAGTGAGCTTTTAATCAGTCAAAAGCAGGTTGTCCCAATGACAGTAATCCAATCAGTGGTCCCTCTGTTCTAGTTCGTTTTTTATTCCCCTCTTGTAATTCATTCGTATTCCTCTCTTCTACTGAGAATCTCAAATTTTCATTTATATTATTCACTCATAATGTCTCTTTCAATTATTCCATATTTTCTTAACCTACAACACTTTATTCCTTCTATGACCACCTGACAAATTTAGAGTTAATATGTGTCTCCCTAAGTATGAAAATTGCATTAGCAGCTATGCAACGGTTTGCTAAACGTGATGCATGCAAACCTCCAGTAAATCAGGGAATAGAATTCTGGAATAAGTCAGTAAAAGTAATTCATTGCAGAATGACTTCAGGAAAAATATGAATGTAATTGTTGCCTGAACTGATCTCAGGCTCGCGTTCAAAATCAGATTAATTTCAGTATTAGGATTTTAGAAAGAGAGGAAGGATTAACTCTCAGCTGCAGAGTGAAAAAAATATATCAATTTGCGCATACAAATTCCATTCGGTATGTGAGAAGTAAATTGTGAGAAGGAATAGAATGCCATGCACCAACTAATTATTATTTGCTCGCTGCCGAATGGTATATTGCTTACTTCTTTAACTTTCCAAAAAGAATGTATAAAACAAGCTGATTATGTCTGCTATTCCTTATGATTTTAAGCTTCTCTTTAATCACACTTATCAGCCAGAACGATTACACCGACTAAACCACAACAAAGATCTTAAGGCTCATATAGTATTCTTTTCCTTCAGGCATATTGCAAAAAGGTGATGGACGTAACATGCATTTGAAGCAAAAACCCAGAGTGCTGAGAACTCTGATGGGAGATGGACATCAAAGAGAAGTGTCCTGCAGGTCCTGTGATGGGCCAGCAGACAAACAACGTCTGTTGACTCCAGCAGCCCTGGCTTCAGGTCCAGATGGTTCTCTGTATGTCGCGGACTTCAATTTGATAAGACGTATTCTGCCAGACAACACAGTCAAAACAGTAGTGAAGCTAAAGTGAGTATCTGAAGACATTTCTCCCATAACCTACTTGTAGAAAATTTAATTATTGTTATCATTTAACTCCAATCTTTACCAGTCCAAAAAAATAGTTTATAAGTCACACAAAAAATCTCAGATTTCAATAGACATAAACACGAAAATGAACACAACCTTCAAAAAGAATATTACACCTTACATTCCCTTTCAGCATTTTTTTTAGATATTCGTTTATTTTTATTTAAAATCGACTTCTCACTCTGAAGAACATTATTTAACATAATCTTCATCTGTTTTAAAAGACTGGTGTTTGCATTCATGGTGAGGAACTGAAACTTTTTGTTTCCCGTTCAAAAATAATAACTATAAGTCATTTATTTTTTTATTTTTTTATCACATAAAGCTGTCATCATCGTCATTATCTTCTCTTATCATTCTTTTAATATAAAGACTACAGTAAGATATTCCCATAAATTGACATAAACGTTCGTTGTAGAAAAAAGGTTTTAGTGCTGCGGGTATGGAATGAGGCTACATAGTATGTAAAACCTTTATGGAACGTGGTTCTGTTGGCTGTTTCTTCCAGAGGTGTTAATTAAAAAATATATTTGTCCCATTTTATCCGTTTTGGTAAAGAGCATCATCTCACCTTATGTTGGCTGCCAGTATTCAGTAGTCAGATACACTCAGTTCAGTATTGAACTCAGAAGATTCTCCTAAATGTAAAAAGGCATTAATTGATATTTTATTCAGGAAAAGGACTATTGTACATAGCATTTCGTGCAGTTCTGATACTATTCAGGAATCACCTTTTTTGTGAAATTATTCAAATAGAATTCATGATTAGATGTTAACTGTAATTTTAATTTATTTCTTTGTATTTCTAAAAAGAATTTTTTATTCACTTTTCAGCGAAACTCGAGTTTCTTATCGTTATCACCTTGCAGTCAGCCCTGTTTCTGGAGAGGTGTACATCAGTGATCATGAATCTCACCTTATTCTCAAAGTTCGTGATCCTGACGATTATTCAAGACCAGAGGAAAATTACATGCCCTTCGTAGGCTCTGGTGAACGCTGCTTACCAGGTGATGAAGTAGGATGTGGTGACGGATCGTTGGCACGAGATGCTAAACTTCAGTATCCAAAAGGAATGGCTGTGTCACTGGATGAAGTCTTATATTTTGCTGATGGCACCAATGTTCGGGCAGTTGATTCTGACGGCCTTATAAACACAGTGATAGGAACACACCGACACAGGACACACTGGCGACCTCTTCCTTGTGAAGGAACAGTCCCTGTCACAGATGTCAGCTTGCGATGGCCTACTGCAGTAGCTGTTAGTCCCCTTGATGACTCTCTCTATGTCCTAGATGATCATCATGTCTTACGTCTGACTAAGGACGGTCAGGTGAAAGTCATGGCAGGTAGACCTCTACACTGTCCTCCCCTTGGACACGATGCGCCCTCAGATCTCGCTGCTCACACCACTCTTCGCTCTCCACAAAGCCTTGCATTTGCACCAACTGGGGATCTCTACATTGCAGAGAGTGACAATGAGCGCATAAATCGTGTTCGCGTTATTGAAACTGACGAGAGAATACACGATTTTGCAGGCGCAGACTCAAAATGCAATTGCCAAGAGGAGACTTGTCCTTGCTATGATGAATCACATGTATTGGCTGCCACCGCTGTCTTTTCAACCATTTCAGCTCTCTCTGTAACGCCAGACGGTGTAGTTCACGTTCTAGACCAGGGTAACCTACGTATACGCTCTGTTACTTCTTCGATTCCAGAGCATAATGATGAACGGATGTATGAAATTTATTCGCCCGAAACACAGGAGGTATACATTTTCAACAGGTTTGGTCATCATGCTCTCACAAGGAGTATACCTACGGGACGTACCATTTATACATTCGCATATAATGTGAACACCAGCAATGGTAAATTATCCACTGTGACAGATGCCGGAGGAAACAGAGTGTCTTTCCTTCGTGATTACACAGGCCAAGTGACTATGGTCGAAAATTCACGGCAGCAGAAATGCCGCCTGCAGATGTCCCGCACGAGGAGATTAGAGGAGTTGGTGACACCTGATGAACACAACGTAACCCTCACTTACCATGGTGCCACGGGCTTACTCCGCTCGAGGATGGACTCCACTGGCCGCGCTCACGTCTACACTTACGACAAGTACGGTCGTCTGACTCGATGTGTCACGCCCTCCGGACAAGTAGTTGATTTGGCATTCGATTTGAGCCAGAAAGGAGCGAGAGTCACTCTCACCCGGGATGGCACAGCACCTGTCACCATGCTAATCAAGGGAGCACTTGTTACAGAAACAGTTGGTAAGTTGTGCTTTATGTGCTTCCAAACAGTAGCGTGTCATTATAGAATGGTCATCAAGAAGGTGATATATGAATGCAGAATTTAAATTTTGAATACACAAATTTACTCAAATGTATTTTATCATATTTCAGGCACTGCTTCAAGGGTAACTGCCCAGCTACCGGATGGATCAGTGATATCTCGAACTGCATGGGGTCATCACATAGCCACAGAAACGGTTCCATACACACTTCTGCAAGACCATACCCTTGCGCACTCGTATCCAGTATCTGGACGTCAAAGGACTGAAATTGGAGATGAGCTCGTCAACAGCTTTGACTGGAAGTACTTTGTGGAAACAAGTGAGCGACATGGCCCAGTGACACAGGTCAGTATTTTTGCTTTTTTTTTTACTGAATTTCTACGGCATTTACATTAATTTAATTCTTTGCACATTCTTTGAATTTTGCATAATAATGAATATTTAGGTTACATCCTGGAATAAGTGAACAGAATGTCTTTAGCATATATGTAATTTCATAAGCACCTGATTTTCTTCGTCAAAATACAGTAGAATGATTTATGAGCGAATAGTTCATCTATAAAAGAATAGTCGAGACTTCATTTGAAAATTTCATTCAAGAGTGCTGTGAGAGGAAAACTTCGTTCCATAGACAATACGCAAAACTTCAATACATTTTACTAAAACATATAGTAAAAACAATCAGGCAATTGATTGTGTATGATAACTGAATTACAGTACCAAGTAGTAAAGTAGACATGCACCTCTAGATCGGATAAGTCTGTGCAAAGCGCAGGCGACTGTGCCACCCCTATAGTGACAGTTCGCATAATTTAAATTATGTATACAGTACTGTGCTTTAATTAATTATAAGTTAATTATGATTTTGCTTACATTTGTTGTCATGGAAAGAGGTTGGTTTTCAGGACTTGACTTTGTAATGTCCTGTATTTTATTTCACCTTTTGAGCACTATTTCAAATCAAAGAACAAGATTCATTAGTGGGATAGTTTTCATCCAGTATGTTTCAGCTTTCAGTACTGTGTCAGTTGTTTACACAGAACATTAAAATGATTCCTTGTCATAGAGTGTAATGTGATGTAGCAATTGTTTTCATTATATTTTATTGCTACTGCAAAATGAAAAGTATGCTTGGTAAAAATTGTCATGCCAAATATACACTTTGTTGCTAAAGTAAAGTACAAAATAATGTGATGAGTCTCATTCCCTAACTACTTTTAGATTAAAATACAGTAAGGTTATTTTCACAAGATTTTGTTTGAAGAATATTGTTGGATCATCGAGAATTTGGCTAGCTTTCAGGGGTAATGTATTATATTTACACTGTTCTTTTGATTACTGCATACCAGCTGGAACCAAGGAATTTCCACCAAAAATAATTGTTGAACTCTACATTACATAGCATGACAAAAACAAAATCCTGGGGTGTTCATCGGATGTGTATATGATATTTATAATATTGGCACTAAAAGTAAATGCTATAATGAATGAGAAACGCAACAAATGTGTTATTCTAATGTCTGTAATTTTTCATCTGTTGTATTCAGCACTCTCTCTCTCTCTCTCTCTCTCTCTCTCTCTCTCTTCTCTCTCTCTCTCCTCTCTCTCTCTCTTACCACTTCCCACTCTCTTCGTCTTAGGTTGAATTCTTTTTCGTCTCCTTTTCCTCTCATCATGATAGGAAGACTAGCAAGCCCTGCTGTTCTAACTTTACTACGTAATTTCCGCAGGTTGGTCGAAAGATGAGAGTCAATGGAGAAGACCTGCTTACATTTAAATACGACCTGTATACTGGAACAGAAGCTGTCCTTAATGAGGCCGGCGCTACTCTTCTGAATGTAAGCTATGATGCCTTGGGAAGGCCACTCCGTTGGTCACCAGCCCAGCCATTCTTGCCCGTGCAACTAACATACGATCGTTTCGGACAGCTAGAACACTGGTCGTGGGGAGAAATGAGAGAAGATTATGCTTACGACAGGAATGGAAGATTTGAGGGAGTAACTTTTGCTGATGGCACGAAAGTTACTTACTCATTCAAGGATTTATCCAGTGTGAAGGTAGGCCTTCACAAAATAGGTTTGCCCACCACAAAAGTAAAGTGCTTTGTAGTTTATAAGAAATTACCCGATTTCAGTTGTTTTCACAGATATACTGTACTAGAAAGAACATTATCCAGGTTATAGTTGAATAGCTTAATTTAAAAATATGCTCTCTTGATGGATCATATTTGTTATAATATAAGGGGGCAATTTGTCAAAATATTGTAATTAATGCGACCATTTAATTTTCAGCCTTATAAAGTAAGCATAGCCTCTGGAGCTGAACACCTTCTCGAGTATGATGAGGGAGGTGCTATGTCCAGCGTCACAACGCCACGAGGACACAAATACTCCTTCCACGTGCAACCTTCGCTTCTGCACAATCGGTTTACTTTCACCCCTCCTGGATCACCACGCCATCCATACCAGCTATTCTACAGCGACGATGGCAGAATTTTAGCAGAAGTAGCACCTCACCAAGCCAGCAGAGTAGTCTATCATTATGATCATACAGGACGGTTGCATTTACAGATATATGGTGATGGGTCCATAGAGTATGGTTATCATCCGGAAACTGGTCTCATTAGATCAGTTGTGGTTAGAGAACAAGAGTTTGAACTTCGCACGGACAACAAGTATCATGCAGGTCTCGTCAAAGAACAGAGGATAAGGTTTGGTCCGGGCACTGGCGTCGATTCGGCGAAGTTAAGGTTCCTTTACGATGGAAATGCTCGGCCAAGGAGAATCGAGATGGAAATCAATGGCAAAGAACAGCCAGACTACGATATGAAATACAACATGATATTAGGAACACTAGACAGCGTAGGTGACCTAAAAGTAACGTCATCTTATCACAATAAGACTGTTGTCCAAGATGTACGCAAAACAATGTTACGAGTAACAGGGTTTGACCCCCATGGCCGCATTGTTGAGTCAGAGTTGACATTAAGGGGACGTCTCGTCCGTCGAAGTAAATATGGTTATGATAAACGAGGCAGATTAGCAACGATGTCCACGTGGCGAGGACCAGGGTCATCCGAGGTTCGAACCAATTACACTTACACGCCAGACGGATTCCTTCAGGCTGTGGATGGAGAGGAATCTTGGCAGTTTAGATATGATGCAAATGGCAACATGATATCCGTTGTGGAAGGTGGTAGAGAAATGACAGCAACATACGATGGTGCTGATCGTCTGGTTGGCTGGGGAGATGTGGAGCTCAACACCTACTCTCCAGCAGGAACTGTAGTGCGTCAAGGGGAAGTTCACCTTTCGTACAGTGCCCGTGGAAATGTAAAATCAGCATGGCAACAAGGGCAGTATAAGATCTGGAGCAGACATGACCATAGAGGAAGACTATCTGTTTGGGAAGATGATCACGGGAATATAACACAATTTTTCTATGCAGACCTTCGTCGTCCTAATCTTCCAACTCACATACATTATCCCAAACGGGGAGTAACGCATGCATTAGAATATGATGAACGTGGACATTTAATGTCTCTCCACACTGGAAAACGCCAGCTTTGGGTGTCCACTGATCATCTTGGTTCTCCAGTGGCTGTATTTGATGACTCTGGAGTGCTGGTCAAAGAAATTGTCAGGTCACCTTGGGGTGCTACATTGAGTGATTCCAGACCAGATTTACTCCTCCATGTAGATTTCCAAGGAGCCCTTCGTGACCCAGTAACTGGATTTTTGGTATTTGGTCTTCACAGTTATGATCCAGTTCATGCCCAGTGGATGGCACCTCGCTATGATTTGGTCATTAGTTCTCCAGACCATGTAGGTGCCATTTATACCCATCGTTTCCATGACAATGACCCCATCAATCCAGTTAGTCGCCAGCCAAAACATTATACAGGTAAGATCTATGGTGTTATACTTACTGCTGTGCATTTTATGACATTTGTGCATTGCCAATAAGTTAGGTGCAGTATTTGTTTACTGTATTTACACTTATCTTGACCTGTAAATTGTTGTTTTGTATAGTGTCTCGTGCAATTCATTTTTTTTAAGTATTTGACAATTTCTAGTAAAATTAGAGATATCCACTCATAGAATGAAATTTATAAATTGATTTCACTTAATAATTTACTAATCTTACAACAAAATGTATTGGAATGAATGTTTAGGGTCAAAATATAGCATGAAAAAAGGTTTTGATTAACACAGCTCTCATTCTGACTAGCAGCCAGATGTCAAAGCGTCAACTTAAGGTCTCAAGGATCAAAGTCACATCCTTTCATCCATTTTTATTGAAATCTGTATAAAATACTAAGTAATTTTCGTACAAGTTCAGGAGCAATAAAGTATAATTTTTCTTATTTTTTTCATAGAGGGTAATTATTAGTTACATAGTTACTGTAATTCTATAGCTATATAATTTAACATCGTTAATTTGCTTGTAGCTATAAAATTTAAACCTTGTATTTGGAACCATATAAAAGTACAAAACTGGACATAATTTATGCTTGCAAAGATAAATCACTTAGCAGTATGTTCAATAGTATTTTGAGCTGAAAATAGTGACTCCCATAAGTCATATATACAGGATTATAATAACCAAAACCCATTCTTTTTCAGACTTGGACAGCTGGCTCAAGCTGTATGGAGTGGATATGACGAAGATGTTGGGTTCAAGTTACCATGATGAGACAGTTGAACAGCCAGTGGGAGCTTTGGCAGCACCCCAGTTAGCACCTGCACTGAATGTTATATCTGGTCTTTCTTGTTCTACAGAAGGAGTTCTAAAACAGTTTGCCCAGCCAACTTTGTTACCTAAGTCTCTCGTCAGATCAGCTGCACCAGCCTGGGCTATACCAGGATGGGCAGCACTAGGTCGCTTCTCTTCATCACCTCCTGTCCTCGGACCTGGTGTCCTTGTATCCCGCGTCAATGGCAGAGCACTGGTCACCCTAGTTCCATCTCGGGAAAATCCAGTCGTACAAGACGTGGCCCGAGATGTTCTGAATGGTTCTGCCTTACTGGATATCACTTTCACCCATCACCACCATCACACTCTTTACCTCGTCAAAGAAAATGCAGACTCGCGCCACGATGACCTCCAGCAACTCCAGCGTCTGAGTGGCCGTTTCAATGTCACCTCCAAGGAAGAAGGAGAGCACCATGAAGTCAAAGTTGTTGACAGTGATGTATCATTAGTTATTTTGTACGGCATTGATCCACCTGCTGCTCGTCATCGCTTACTTCGTCACGCCCATCGTCGGGCTGTAGAAAGAGCATGGGAAATGGAGCGTCTATTAGCTGAGCGAGGCTCTCCAACTAAGCATCAGTGGACAGTTGAGGAGCGAGAAGAACTCGTGAGTGAAGGTTTTGTAACAGGGTACTCTGCAGCCGATCATCACTCCATTCATCGGTTTCCATTGTTAGCTGATGACCCGACTAACGTCGTGTTTAGACGTGACACTGGTCGTCGGCGAAGGCGAAGTAGAATGGCTTCCCACACGTGATCCCTGGAGCTGGGCGCGGCCCATGTACATACCACCGTATAGTGTAGCGCTGTGAACCTGTACACACTGTACAAACAGGGTATTTCTCACACATTGTACACATCTCTCCGAGCCGGAGAATAATCCTCACATGTGATAGAGGCAGACTGTGTGGCACAGATGGTTAAATCAGATAACATAACTGCAAGGGGGGGGTATGGCAGAAATATGTCATAGTTGTGCGAATAAGGCACCATGACTGTGTGTATGGAAGTAAGTATGTGCGAGAATGAATGGTGCAGCAGAGTGAAAGCTTCAAGCAGTCTTGCCATACCTTCCTTAAGGATTCGTTGCTGGTCATTGTACATAGCATAAACCTAGTGTTATTTTGTATTGTCAAAATAGCTAGGTCCTGCAATGATATATCATTTTGCTGCTTAACATTCCACCGTGAATTAAAAGTACTGTGTACTATACTCATATGGACAGACAAGTATGAAATGTGGGAGTGATGCAGAGAGAGATGGCAAGACATATATTTTGTACATTTTTGTTACAATCATGTCCATTATTTAGATACTTAATGCCTATTTCTATTGGACTTTGTCCTAAGTACCAGTATGATGTCTATTTGAGGTCAAGGCTTTCGCTGAAAAAAGTGGCTGTAAGATTTCTCAGTACATTAAAAAAAATTCAGCAAGTGGAAAAGAATATATAGCTGTAAAACAAAGTGATAAGATTTTTTTTGCAATTTAAGGAGTGAAAACTTTAGAAAGGGGAAAGCAAAGCCTTGTCTTCTGTCTTCTTAAAAAATGACTACTTTTGTGACCTGCTCAGAAACAATGAGACAATTCTTCAGTAAATCTCACTTTCACGTCAACATTACTGGAGCAGAAAGTGAGTTTTAGTGATTAACTCAGAATTACTGGCCAAGTCACCACAAGACATCAAGCCTAAACTTGCAATAACTAAGCAAACATTGCGACTCAGATGCTTTGTTTTGAAAGCTATCTGGGCCATTTACAAGACGTGTAGCTGGCAATATTAGAGATTGGTTGTTGTTTCCCATTTGTTAAGCTGGTTTATGTTGACTGGGAAAATTGTATATTTCGTCATGGATACCCATCCTTAAGACTGCAAAATGTTTATTACAGGTAAAACAGTATGCAAGAAAACATTTGTTTGGTGTAAACGTTTGATTAGTGGTTTGTTACTTAGTTGATTTTTTTACATGGTTTTGTTCCCATGAATATTGTAAAATAAGTAAAACCTTATTACGAAATGTGTTGTGTGGAAAAATGTACTGCATTTCCAGTTATGAAATCCAGCTGTAGTTACAGTCACAATATTGGTGCTTTATTTCCTAGAGGTGAGATCCACTCCTGGTATCTTGTGATAAAGAGTAGGATTATTTGATTTATTATGTTGGTGCTTTTTATTTATTTTTCTCTCCTCTGTGAGGGCAGAGGCTGTAGGTTTTTTTTCATTATTATTATTATGATTATTATTTGCACTTAGCACAGCTTGGCGCAACCAACATATCAAGACACTGTAGAATAGATGTATGTTTATGTGCCATAGAGTTCACATTGGTTGCTTGTGCCAAGAAAGTAGATGTGAGGTATGTTTTGTACAGGCAAGTCAGAAATGAGTGTTAGATTAGCCAAAGATGTGAATGATGTTAAAATTACTATATTCTTGTGCCCTCCCATTTACCTGCGATATCTTAAAAAAAATGTTATGCATAGCCAGCCGATATCTTACAACGTTGTGCATAGCCAGGTTTCTATATTTCTTTCCATATGGTCATGTGGTAGGATATTAAAAGGGTGACATCCCACACTTCTCTTGTTAATCTATTTTCAATTTGAATCATTGTTCATGTATAGATTTTATTTCACTACTGTACTGTACTATATTTCCCTTCTAATTCCAATACTAATTCACTCTCTATACTTAAAAGATACTGTAAATGTATTTTATCTGTAAAAGAAGTCTTTTTATATTAAAATCATCAGTCATATTATAGGTCAGTGAAAATCACTGGCAATTGTATTTCATATTCATCATTAAACTTAAGAGACCAAAGTCCACACAAGTGGCACTATTTTCTTGTACAAGAAAACTTTGTCATTAATCTTCTAGCAAGGAATTGTGGTTTGAAGAACATTCATTGTACATGCATCATGACTTGATGTTGTATCAAAAACGAGTTCACATTTCTCACGTGCATGTACTGTACTTGCATCAACCAATTCAGATTTTCACTTACTAACTGTAATAACTGATTCAATTACCTCAGTCACATTTCTTCTCTAGACTTTTCCAGACTCAGTCGTCCAGAACTTAGACATATTTAGATATTCTAGTGAGTAACTGCAAATGCAATGTTTATTTTATGAAAGGAGAGGTAGTTAGCTGCACACAGGCTCTAGTGAAAGAGATTATTATGTTTTATATAGTATTGTAATTATATATAAAATACATTTAGTCCCCAGTTTTTATTGAGCCATTGTGTTATTTTCCCAATAACCCTAAAGTTATATATTTTGTGGGATTTTTTAACTGTAGCATTTTACAAACAGTAGAAAGTACTGTGAAAATATTGGGCATTATAAATATTCACATACAGCATGCATATAGATCAGCAACTAAAAACAATTGTATGTATTTTTGTCTTTCCCACACAATCTTCAAATTTGTAGTTTAATAAGTGTTAAGCGACGCTGTTTGTACCGTACGAAGCCGCGTGGCCGGCTCCCGCAATTAATGTTACTGTAACAAAAGAGATTATGTGCACGGGGACAACCGGTCTCTGCTAAATAAAACATGAAATAAGCCTGGCGTTTTCATTCCATCTCATTATAATTTTGTTTTATAAGTTTTTTTTTTTTTTTTTTTTTTTTTTTTTTTTTTTTTTTTTTTTTTTTTTTTTTTTTTTTTTTTTTTTTTTTTTTTTTTTTTTTTTTTTTCTGCCGTCATGAAGTGTACGATATGTTGGACGCCTGAATGTGGCAATATAACCAACAAAGCAGTTAAAGGAAAGTTGTGAACTTTATTCCAAGATCGCAGTCGTGGCAGGACGTGCATGTGGGTGGCCCATTCAGTTTGCCTCGTGTTTTCATTGTGTTTTGTGCTATTTTTTTTGTTTTGTGATTTATATTTGCAATAACGCACTAAAAAAAAAAGTCTCGGGCAAGTAACAGGGGCCAGTTCTCTGCACATGATAAAAAAATAAGAACTTTACAAATGGTTCTGCTGTTTGAAGATGAGGAGAGATTTGTTTCTGCAGAGGTGTTGCCCATTGGGAGCTCCTTTAGTTACAAAGACACAAGAAATTACATGTCTGATAGAAACCTACTGCCCAAAAGTGATAGTAAAAGAGAGTAGATTAGATATCAAATCAGATCTAGTTGAGCGTAATCCTTGGTAATTTCTCTGCAAATGTAACTTGAAATGTAATCAGATGAAAGATCCTCACTTTAATATGCTCGAAGGTATTTATAACGGAATAGGCAAAGTAGGCTACAGCATGAGAGGGAGGAGACTGGGAACTATGCAGTGTTGTAAGCAATGTCTCAAGATATCTTGGTTGTAAGTAGTACACAGAATAATTTGTCCTGGGTGGTCTTTCAGATAACCAAAGAAAAATTGATTGGCCGCACATCGTAAAAAGACTACCAGTGTTAGGAAAAGCCTGTGAAATTGGCCCAGATGTACCTGTGGAATAGGAGACAAGAAATATGTGATGTAAACTAACGAACATGGGAAAAGGAATGACAGTAAGTCTACCCTTTATTGAGTAGCAAATAAAGAGCAATGTCAACATACCAGTCGACTAGAATTTGAAAGCGACTCGAGCATACCTGTAGAATGGAAATAGAAAGTGTAATACTTAATGTGTATAGAAAAAATCTCATAGGAGACTGTAAAGTTCGTGTAACAACAGACAGAAAAGAAGAATAGAGTAATACAGATGAAGTAATCAACAAATAAAACAGAGAAACCCAGTTCACAATGAGGGAGACCTACAGAAGAAAGAAGAGAAACTAGTTACCTTAAAAGAGACAAAACTATTCTGGCTACCCCAGTCATTACTTCCACCATCAGTTAAGAAAGACTGCAGTTTTGATTTTACTTTGGAAGGATTAGAATGCATATAAGGCAACACTATGTGTGAATGAGGAACAGCTATTCCTGTAATAATAATTTACAGGAGTTTTATTGATCTGTCTGTACCTGTGAAAGTACAGTGCACCAGCAACACCTTGTGAAGTGAACGACAAGGAACAGTGAAGGTAAGGATTCTCTCAGAGTTAAGATCTCTCTCTCTCTCGTCTCTCACTCCTCCTCTCTCTCCTCTCTCTCTCTCTCTATATATATATATATATATATATATATAGATATATATATATATATATATATATAAGTCTTGAGTTTTAGAATTTTGTCGTGAACAATCAAGGAAACTTAAATATGGCGCCTCTTTATCACAATTATACAATCTTTGGGACTGCAAATTAAAAAGTTCAACGTAATGTATTACACTTATTAGCCGTAATTAGACAACTATTTTTTATCCTACCTAAGGTCACTGAAATTTACATTAATAGAATGATTAATTTTCTATTTATTTTAATTTCATCTTGCATTTTAAGAGTGGTCTGCTTCTAGGTTTACCATACATACTCGTCAAAAAAACCCTAAATTGTTCTATTTTTTTCGGCAAAATTCTATTTTATCGTTATTGAACACTAATATGCAACACCCAATGTAAAAGGATTGTGAAAGATAACAAGAGCTTTGTATTTTAAGTGATGTACGACAATTTCAACTTATTTCTATTCATATTTATTTCAGTAGTTTCCCCACAATCCTGAATTAGCCTTACCTTGCTATTAAGACTTTTTTTTTTCGATTTATGTTTTATATCACAGCATGAATAAAACTAATCGTAGTTCACATAAAATCGATGACAATGTTTCCGTGTATCTCCAAGGTTGTCAGTTACTATGTAGCTTTTATTTATCTATTATCAATTTTTTTTTTTTTTTTTTACTCTCTTTCTTTTTTAGTTATTGTAACTGCCATAGACGTCGTTAGTGACGAGATACGTATCGCCTCTTTTAAATATAGCGGTATCAACTGAACAGAAAACGTATACGCTCGAAGTTGCTCCTTGATAACATAGAAAACGCGACCATGTCAACCCTCTCGGTTTTGTTTAGTGGATTACTATTGACTGTTCTACTTTGAAAGTGCGTTGTGCGTGTGTGTATTTTCCAAATCAAGATGGTTTTAATGGATCTGTTCCTTCATGGAGTTCGCAAAACTTAGCAGGTATGGAAACATATGTAAATAAAATTATTGTTATCTCTGTTCCCCTCACTATTTATCGAAATTTTGATAGGCCTATTAATTTTGCAGTCCACATCATTCTCTATTGAAACGTCTTTTGAATACATTAGGTAACGATGATGAGAGAGAAGTTGGGGGAGGGCGGTGGGCGGTGGCTAGAATACCGAAGCTACAGGCTGCTGCTTTGGCCAAAATGAGCTCATTTTGCTACTTAGCGGATAATGAGAACACAATGCTTATCTCAGTAGTGTAAAGCAATTTCAGGAAATAGAACTTATATGAATTGAGCAAAATTATACACATGCATAAATTATGAGAAAGCAAGCCTTATATACCAACGAAAAAAATAGTTTTATGTATTTTCTTCAGCGATATTTACATATTTTATTTTGGTTGGTTATAGACTGAATAATCGACACAAACGCAGTTATGCATCTCTCTCTCTCCTAGCCACGTAAAAATATCTAATCCTTCGGGCCACCCCTAGGAGAGCTGTTGATCAGCTCAGTCGTCTGTTTAAACAAAGATACACTTCTTTTCGAATGTAATATATCCATGTGAATGGAGGAAAATGATAGTATTAGTAAATAGTAAACCTGTATTTGAAATTATATAGAGCTCAATTTTCAATAAATTTTTAACTCTTCCTATATGCAAAGTATCAAATATTTTAATGTAACTTTCCTCAAAACCTTATATTCAACACTAGCAACATTTTTACTGTCAAGTTTTAATTTTCAACTATAGTATAATATCCTTGTCTTGTAAATATATGAAAATAGTGTATATCATCATCAATAACACAAGAAACTTACGACCCTCCAAAATCTCTTCTTAAAAAATTTCAACCTATGCCATTCCCTCTTCTTCATTTGCTCTCCCTAGAAATTAACTGTATAAGCAGCAGTAGCAAATTGCATTGCATTTATTCAAAACTGTAACTATAGTTTCAATCACTTTATACAGAAGTGGATAACATTAAGTTGGATCAAAATATCAAGAACAAACATGTCATTTGTGTTAAAAATCTATAATTATATCCATTCATTTCTCAGCTCGATATATATAAGTTATAAATGTAACAAGAAAGGGAATTTCAACTTGGGAGGCCAAGCATCTGACTGCGGCTGCCGGAAACCCCCCCCCCCCCCCCCCCCCCCCCCCCCCCCCCCCCCTGGCCCCCCCCCCCCCCAAACCCCCCCACCCCCCCCCCCGTATACATTAGGCTTGTTGACTTTCTTCACCGACGACCGAGCCGAGCAAGTGACGTCACTACAGCTTATAAGGGGTAGTCTCATATTCTGATGGGCTGGATATATCTAAATTCTCGTAAATTTCTCTCGCCATACAGCGGAAAGGCTACAGCTCGAGACTAAAAAAGATGTGAAAACAGGTGATTATAATAGCTTGAAATTTTTATTCGACTCTATGAACACTTTCCAAATTCAAAGGCCCATGTGTTGACTTTAAAAGAGTAAACAAATCAAAATAACCGTGTGCATCTGTTTGTATTGAAGGAATTGGTATGATTATTCTTTATTTTACTAAAAAAAAATTCTCTCTCTCTCATTATTATTTTTGCCACTACTACAATTACTATCATTAATTTTCCTGTGCCAACTTTTACCATAGGCATTTGTGTATTCTGCTACAACCTTTTTCCACAGCTTTTGTTACGTTCTGATACTACTATTGTGCTATGTCCACTGCTACTAATGCTTGATCATTGTCGCTACTGCTATTACTATAATTATGCCCGTGACTAATGTTACTCTACTAGTGTTGATCCTTTTTTTATAACCTTTAATACGACTGCGGCTGCTATTATTTTGTCTTTTGTTCAACATCTTCAGTAAGCGATAGTACCATTATTTTGATAATTAAAACAGACTGCTATTAACCTAATACTGCTCCCTAATGATAGTAGCTTACAACTCCTAATGGGGTCACTTTCATTGCAAATTAAGAAATCCTTCTCTGTGAGTTTATGTTGCTCTCAAGTGCAAAACAGCTAGGATATTGGTGGCTTTCTAAACAGGTTGGTTATACAGGCATCTTAATGTAGGGCTATATCTCCGAAGTCGATTGACGGTAAAGTGTAAGTATCACTATTATACTATATAATTGCAATCGTATTGGAAATGTAGAATGCTAAAAGCCCAAAGGTCCTATTAGGAAAGAAGCCCAGTACAGAAAACTAAATTTAAAGGTTATGAACAAATTATCAATGATAATTAACACTGACACTAGGAGAGGTCAAACAAATGACCTTTGACCTAAGTCCATAGCTAAGCTTTTTTCCCTTCAATTTCGGTTAACTTAGTCTCCTTTTCCAAGGACTTTTGTAAGAGGCAAGCTTCATTACAAAGTTTTAATTAGTAACTAATTCCTTGTTTTAAAGTGCAGCGTAGCCCGACAACAAGAAATTTTCTGTGGTGGTAAAAAGACGAAGTGAAATATTTGGCACTTCGTGAGAAATTTAGTACCTTGAAAGTCGTATTTACTAATAGATATTTCCTTTGTCATGTTTCCCTTTTGTATACCAAATCACACTTAACGTAAGCTTACACAATTTACGTGTTCCTATCAAACTGCAGTATAATTGCCTAAAATTTTATTAATTTCAAGTACATTTGACTAATTGAATTTTGCAATAGATTTTATAGAGGGCATTTATCTTTGCAAAGGATACTGGCTGATGGAAATTGCTTGATACTATTTAAAACCGTTTAATTTAAAATTTTTCGTGCCACTACTAAATAATTTACCTGTTCATTCTAGTAAACCTCTTCATTGCATAATCTTTCCTTTGCAATACAATATTGAACTATTTTTTAGTTTGTTGATTCGAGACTATCTTTCGTATACATTATAGTTGCCCGTTACTGTTTCGTATTATGATTGCTTTTAGCTCTCTTATCTTCCGCTAGTAGGTGTCCTGGGAGTTTTTCTATTCTGAAGTATTTTTATCAATTAGGGAAAAAAAGAAATTTGTGTTTAAATTAAGATATTCAAAATAAGTTCATGAATAAATGGCATAATTTAAAATCAGCCCCCTTTCCTGTCTGTATTCAACTGAATATAGGATTTACGATTAAAATCTCTTCTTATGGGTCCAAATATCCAGCACAAAGTTTAAGATTAATACCATTTCGAAAGCTTCATATTTCTATGCAGTTGTTAATTTCACGTCTATACGTAATGGACAAGGATGTGTGTTAACTTACTCAAAACACTAAGAAATTAATGACGGAAGTTTCAAATCTGGAAGAACATTACTGGAACCAAGTACTGGAAACCAGAACTGGATTACTGGATCCTTGTTGAAGCTTGAAGGTGGAAACCGACCGACGACAGTCTTGACACCGTCATTTTCTGTGTGACATTCTGAGACATTTGAAAAAAAAAAATTACACGCTTGTGACTTGTCCTGATAGTGAAGATGTGAGAACTAATGTGGAGTGCGTGTATAATTCTTCAAAGGACTTTGCATACGTGTATAGGCCTATGGAAAATGTATTTGTTGGTCTTGTGATAGGCTGCCTTGGGCTAAGTGGGACCAGATGAGTGTGATACTCTTGTGTTATATAAAGGTTCAAGAAGTGCCTACAGGGATGTACACCAAGACTCCATAAATGTTTATTTTACATCCTAAAGGAAATCTAGCAGATACTAAGCAAAGAATCGAATGAATTTAACAAGCTTCAATATGAACCTTGGGTAAAATGTTAGCTGGAAGTCAAGGAAGCATTAAGGAAAAACTGAAACCAAATCAAGGTAAAATAATCCTGTATACATTAGTAGGTTATGTTTTAAAAAATTATCCACTGGGAAATTAAAGACAGGGTAATTATAGTTATTTCTCGCTAAATAAGTGATATTTATTTTTCGCACTGCTTACCTATTGACCATTTTTAGCCCGTAATTGTATTTTCTCTGCCCATAGCCAGTAAGTGGTGTGAGTTTCGTAGAAATTTAGTTTCACTGGGAGGAGAATGCCATGATTTACTGACATTCTTCTAACTGTGCATCCCTGAGTGATACTTTAAGATTTTACAACAGAATATCTTCAAATTTTTGGTGTTGCTTTGCATCTGTCGACTGGGTATTCGGGCAAGAATGTATTTGAAAATCAACAGGTTTTAGAAATCTTCATTGTCCCAGGCTATTTTGGAATTGAGTTAATGTTAGTTTTTTTTGTGTCATTCTATAGAATTTTATTTGTATTCCGTTGGAAATAGTTGATTAATTAGTGACATACCCTCTTTTATGCTTACTAAAGCAATGGGAGACCACATTTGGGGACAAAACTACCAAAATCTTAGGCCTTAAATTACTCAGTCATTTATGGTGCCATAGGTCAGCTTATGTTGGGCGATGGGGGAGGCTGCCGGGCCGGGAAAGGGGGACAGTCGGCAGGATTTTACTCCGAAGAGAAACTTTTCTCCACATATTACTTTCAAGATTTGGTGAGATATTTCTAGAGAAAGAACAAATTTGCATTAAGTTCTGTATACATTGGAATGTGCTATTATTTTAACTACAACGTTGGTTACCAAATAGTAAACCAAGCACTTTATGAAGCAAGCCTCTTCAGAGATATTGACTGCTTTTTTTAACGGTAACAATTGCATTGCCATCGTGCAACCTTGCTCTTGTGTGCTCAATTCCAGGACATGTATGTGGCAGTTATATAACGATTTTATGTTTTTAAACCGATCGGTAGGGCTTCACTCCACATATATTTACTGTTGTGTTTACTGGTTGGCATTACTGACTTGGATAATCTTAATGTAACTGTCTGTGCCACTAAACATTTCGTATGACTCAGCAACGTTAACTCGCATGCAAATGTAATAGAATCATAATACAGATATACATACTTGACTTAATATAGGTCTGTAACTCATTTGATTTTACTGAAATGAGTAGCCATTAAAAATACTTGGAATGCTTCCCAAAACTACTGGACACTCAACTGAGTGACTATAGTATTGCTTCAGACATTTCATAAATTTTGAATACAGAAGACAAGATCAATTACCAATTAAGAAAGCTCAGAAAGAATGCTTCAGACATGTTATGAAGAAGCCGGTAGACACGGTTCTTTAGTGTTTTCATCTGTTGAAGCTCTTGACTTAACAAGTGG
>NC_087201.1:132892506-132922860 GCF_015104395.2 Macrobrachium nipponense
GACTTAACAAGTGGTATGTAGTTGGATTTGTTTTTAAAAATTCAATCAGCAGCATCATTTCCACTTAAGGTGAGTGTGTGACAACCGCATAGCAAAAAAAAAAAAAAAATACATCAGGCAGCAGGTGCCACAAGGATGCAACAGCTGAGTTATCTCAAAACAATCAATTCCCTACACAGCAACTGTTTTAGACTTCTGACTCGAAGGCAAAGTTTGTTTTCTGTAATAGTATTAAAGGAAGTATTTCTTCAAAAACGGACGGGTAGTGTTCGATAATTTAATCTAGTGAATCAATATAGAGGAGTTCATTGACATTTTGTGGGCATTAATGAAAGTAGTGGCCATTGGGTCCGACTTACTCGTAGACTTGGTTGCTTCCTCATTAAATCATACAGATGCAATTATATTACAATGGTGGTAAATCATACCATTCATTACAACTATACGTATCCGGACTCAGCATAGTATTATGGATCCTATTTCTGCAGTTGGCAGATGTATGAAATGATTAGGCTCATACCAAGTGTGAATGCTGGCATACATTATATGGAGTTACTTTTTTAGGAAATTTTGGAACACCTTAGGATCCTTGAGCTCAGGTACAAGTTATCCCTTACTGCCCTTCCCCCCAAACCCCAACCCCACCCAACCCCAACACCCCCTGTTGTTGAACAAAGTGACGGCATAGTTGTGCTTTAAAAGAAAAGCACATTTCTGTCATAAAAGTAATGTCTCCGACATATCACCTACATTAAAAATTTTAAAAGGAAAAGTAATTTAGTGAAAATATATTTTTTTTGAACTGGTCTTGTTAAATTGAAATTAATTTTTCTATGTCAAAGTCATCTACTGAAAACATATTTTGCAGTTTATCAGGGAATTAATTTTTTTTTATTAGAGCATTCCAAGTATCAAAGCACTATTGCATTTTTGACAAATATTCTAAATTACCAGGTTAAGCGTATTTTTCACGATGTTGAGAGCCAGAGTTGTCAAGTTCGAATCGCCATACCGAGTCTGAGCCCCCTCCGTGCAAGCAGTTCAGATCCAACTTCAACATAGGATATAAACTCGCGTTTTGTTTGCAATAATTCACGTTACTTTGTTTGTTTAGAATCCTTAATGTCAAAATGTATTAATATGATGAATATATATTTCGTAATGTACAGTGTTGATAAAACTGCTAATTACCTTAGGAACATTATTTCCCCAATGAAGATTCAGTATTTTTATCAGTTGTCCAGCATTTTGTTGACAGGTTTTCGGTATCAGTTTGGTCATCAGCAACCAAGTGCTTGAAGAACTTTGCTTAGTGTTTTAAGTCTGTTTGGTTCTGCAAAAATAATTGTCCACGGAAATTAGGTCAGTTGATCTTGCAATACAGGTGTTAATGAAAACTAGTTAATTGGTGGTGACTGTATTAGTTAATGGAGTACTGTTTAATTAAATATTTTCATGCAGTGTATAGTAGTTGAATTGCAGCAGCTATAGTGGTTATTAACATGTGTCATTCGGCCTTAGTTTTAAGACTTGAGTATTTAAAAAGTTAAGGACTGTCATGATAGGCAGGAAATCGTATTATTTTGTACTTGACCTCAAGGTATTTTGTCTTTTTTCAACTCGATGGTAATTTTCTTTGTGGTTTAGAAGTGTGATGAAAATCCCATGTTCATATTTTTTTTTCACTCGTGGCTAAAGGTGCGTTCACACGGTCGAACAATGTCCGACGGACAAACATTATTACCAATTAACAATTGTCTGCCGGTCTTTGCCTAGTGAGCAGAGTAAAAACAAGTAGTATACAACCTCATCTGGTATCACTGTTTGTTGCCAGATCTACTTCCATCGTTTCAACGCTTATGACGTCATCCTGCTTCGCCATGATATGGTAACAATGTGTGTCCTTCGGACATTGCTCGAAGGTGCGTTCACACGGTCGAACAATGTCCGACGGAGAAACATTATTACCAATTAACAATTGTCTGCCGGTCTTTGCCTTATGAGCAGAGTAAAAACAGTGGTATACAAACTCATCTGGTACCACAGTTTGTTGTCAGATCTACTTCCATCGTTTCAACGCTTCTGACGTCATCCTGCTTCGTCTATGATATAGTAACAATGTTTGTCCGTCGGACATTGTTCGACCGTGTGAACACACCTTTATATGTTGCCCAATGATTTTTATATAGAAACTAGTTCACGTAATCATGCTTCCTGTCTTCATAAAAAGGCACCAAAAGTATCTTTACAGTAGTAACGCTCTGAAGTATGTCAGACAAAGTTGTTTGCAATATTTGTAGCATCCCACCTATTTCACTGGGACTGACGGTATCGTGTTCCAGTCCATATCAGAGCTAAATGAAGTACATTGCATTGCAGCCAGTATTTCATTTTAACTATCCATTATATCAATGTTATTCATTTACTTTACATGTGTTTATTATAACATGACTACAATATACGACGATTCTCTTCATTGTTGCTGAGTTGTAACTGGTCTTCTGCCATTCTATTCATTAATTCATACTCGGTACTTGTTAGCTGATAGACACAGGAGGCCTCGTCCAGACAGAGATAAGAATATTCATAGCTCAATACCACCAACGTTATGTGGTCATTGGTGTAGGAAGTGTACTGACAGTTATCATAGTGTGAGGTATTTAATATTAGTATCAAATGCCATTATTTTCTGAACCCATATTTATAATTCTCTGTTAGCACCTTCTTGGTTTTATCGCCTTCTTGGTTTTGCGCATACTCTAACCTTTATCACATTGGGAGGGTTTGTATTTTCTATAGTTATGACACTCATTTTGGTAATGTACTTTCAAGACACCATTCTTGTTATAATAGTAGCCAGATCTTATATTTCTTATATAGCAATAGTGACTGCTGTTTATTTTTTTTTTCAATAAACTCTGTTTTCCGTGGTATCTTGACAAGTAGTTCCCGAATTGATCAAGGGTTTAGTAAAGTTGGTTTGAATCTAGTTTAACAGGGACCAAAACCCTGATGTGGAAGATGAATGGTTGCTGGTACATGGAAACTGATATAACAAGCATTACTGGAACCAAGGAATTGAACCTTGTTGAGGGTCATAGTCGTGAGACGATAGTCAACACCGTCATCTCTCAGAACGGTTCAAGTTCTTTGTCCGCGTGACTTTGTCTTACCCGCGTGTTCTGAAAGTGGGGATTTGGCAATTAATAAGGAGTTTGTTTATAATTCTTCGAGGGTCTTTGCATGCGTGTATAGGCCTATGACACATTTGTTGGTACCACAGGGTTCCTTGCCTAAGGGGGACCAGATGAGAGTGATACTCTTGTTATGTAAGGTACACTTAGTATCCAAAAAAGTTTGTTTTAAAGAGCGAAATTTTTTTTTTAGCAGATATAAAGCTAAGCCATCACAAGAATCGATGTGAACCTTAGCTAAAATATTAGCTGAACGTCAAGGAAATACTGAGGGCAACCTGAAACCCAATCACGGTAAAACAATACTGAATACATTAGTAGGTTGTTTTGAAAAACATGATCCGCCGAAAAATTAAAAACAGGGTAATTATAGTTATTTCTCACAAATTAAAGTGACATTTATTTTCCTACTGGTTACCAGTTGACTATTTTTAGCCTTTAATTGTCAAACCACTCGTTTTTCTATTTTCTCAAATATCTTTCAAACTAAATATTTGATCGAAATGATACTTTGGCAAAGTGTACAACACACATCGCCCTAATTTTTGGTAATATAACGCATTGTCAAATGGTGTTAGTTACGGCGTTTACTCTTGACTTACAAGATGTTGCCAAGCATTGCCGACCTACGCTTTCGAACGTGCTTTACTCCAATCCCGTCCCTCCCTCCCTCCCTCATCATCCCTCCCTCAACCCACCTTCCTGGCCTTCTCGTCTCTTCGCCCCATCCCCTTTCCTGCTTATTATATTATAATATATTAAATAAACTTGACTGTAGTAAATATGTTGGTTTTTTGTAGAATCTGTATTCATTTAATTATTGTTATTGTATTTTCTTAGATTATATAAATGGGAGTAGGCTAAAGAGGGTATGACCTTGGAGGAATAATTCCTCCAAGGGTATGACCGACCGTCGCCCTGTTCACCAAGGTCTCCTCCTCACTTCCCCTAAATCCCCCAAGTAGGAGGAGTAGTTGTTGTTTTTGATTAAGCTGGCCTTATACCAGCACGGGCTCTTGCTCACAGAGCAGCCCGTAGGTCATATGAATATTTTTCAGGTGGAAAGGTGTGCTTTTTAAGGATATGAGGTGAGCTTTTATTTATGATCTCAATGGGATATGCAGGAGAGATGGTATGATTTGTAAGTGTGAAAGGTGAACAGGCGAGGTTACAAAACCCTTTAAACCCTAAGGTACCCATCAGTAGGAGAAAAAGATCGATAGTAGCGAGTCCTGCCGATTCAGAGATAGCCAGCAAGGAAATCGAAAGTATCGTCGTAGAAAAACGGGAAAAATCGCACAACTCTATGGAATTCAAGTACCATATTTCATTATTCGCGGATAGAATCGTTGAGATAGAGATCGATGATAAAAAACTAATATTTTATCAGTTTTAGAAACAGTAAAACAAAAGTTAACAACAGTTGAGGCGGTACTTTGAGTGACAGTTGAAAAATCGGTCGTTAGACGCGAGGCGGCCGAAAACGGAGGGGAAAAGGTGGTTGTTCAGTAGTAGTAAAAGTAGTTAATTGCCAACTAAGTAGTTAACAACGAACAGGCGGTGGAGTTTTATACCGATAGGTCGGTTCCAGGAGATCATCTGGGAGACTAATCTCTATATCCTGGACTTCGTGAAGGATTGTAGCTAACAGTTGTTCTTCATATCCAATGTTGCAGTGAAGAGCTCTATATATGAATGATAAAATCTCCCACGAGAATAACGTCGGTCTGAGTGTCGCCATTTGCACTCCGGTGTCGTTTGTAGGTGTGGGTTTTGATGTCCCTCCTTGGGACTGTGATCTCTTCTATTTGCGTTGCTGCTTCAACATGCAAAACGGGAGCTACCGACGGTGTTTCAGTTTGCATGTCCTCTTCTTCAACTGGCGATTCTTCGGTCTGGGTTCCCCTTTCCACTCGTAAAACGAGAACTACTGACGGTGTGGGGGAAAATATGCACTGGGGCAGGGGAAGATCGTTCAGGGGTCGTGGGAATAACCTTAGGGGTAGTTTTAGGGGTTGGAAGAGGTTGGGGAGCAGGAGGCTGGAGGTAAGGAAAGGATGAGGGGTTGGGGATATAATATCGGGGTTTGGGAGGTTGTGCAGGGGAAGGTCGAGGAGTTTGCGATGGAGGAGGCAGTTTCGTCTTGGGGTTTATCCTTGGCTTGCTTGGAGGTCTTCTTGGGGGGCGATGGCTGGCGTTCTTGAGGTCTTGCAGTCGGTGGGGATGCCCTTCATCCTTCAAATATTCTCCAGTCTGACGGGGCATCCCTTAAACCATGCATGGTGTGACTGGTGACAGTTGGGGCATCGGGCAAGTGTGTTTGTTTGTATGCTTTTTTTTTTTTTTTTTTACGTTGCATGGAACCAATAACGGTTATTCAGCAACGGGACCAACGGCTTTACGTGACTTCCGAACCACGTCGAGAGTGAACTTCTATCACCAGAAATACACATATCTGACCCCTCAGTGGAATGCCCGAGAATCGAACTCCCGGCCACCGAGATGGCAGGCCAAGACCATACCGAACACGCCACTGAGGCGCGGGCAACAGTGTGGCCCTTTGCTTTGAACTTTGCAAGGCAAACATCAGTCTCGTGACAATGGCTGCAAATCCCGCAAACATGGTGGGCCGTACATTCCCTCTTGTGATACCCAAACCTCTGGCACTTAAAACACCTGAGAGGTTTGGGAATGAAGGCTTCAGTCCGGTATCTTCCGAGGATCCCAGGGTCGACAAAGGCTAGTGTGTCGGCCTTGAAAGTGGCTTCTACTTTCAAGGTTTCCTCTTCTGTGTTGTCCTTATACTTGACTGTGCAACTTGTAGCAGTCATTATGCCTGGCACTTCCAAAATCCGGTCCATGGTGATGTATTTCGGGACTTTACAGATCATTCCCTTCGATATCTTTGCAGCTGGGTCCAACAGGAGGCATAAGGTATCCTTCTTCAGGAGTTCTGCAGACTAGATCTTTCGGGGAAATTATAATCAGGTTCGGTCTGGCTTGCAGTTTCGCATCAGGGTATTTCTTTTCGAGGGCTAACACAGCAGCGTAGGAAGTTTGGTCTTGAGTAACTGCTCGGAATTTCGGAAGTGCTTGAGAGGTCATAGTAGGCGCTGCAGACGTCGAGTGGTTTGGAAGGTTAATAACGCTCATAAGAGCTTTTTTTCCCGTTTCTTATGGACTTTCTGGAAGCCCTGATCGTCGAGGGAGGGCGGGTCCACCTGCTGGAGTTCAGGAGACGTCGGTCGCTTCTCTGCCATCGTCGAAAAAATAATCCATGACAGCCTTAGTAGACTGCCGACAAAGTAAAAACACTTAAGTGTCTTACCTAATAACTGAAAAATTATTGGTAGGAGGAGCTTTGTCTACTTCCTTAATGCTCAGCAGGTGAATTGTCGTGAAGGAAAAAAATAATAGAAAATGGGTATATCATTGTATATGTTTCTTTATTCATATCACACTACAATTCCGTTTCAACTAATCTAACGCCAGTAATAAGGATGTAATTCTTGTACCGTACTGAGTTTAGTGAATGAGTCGAGTTTCTTGCCTCTTGAATGATATTACTTATCATTAATGAAAGTGTTACCTATTACCCTATTTTCAGGCATTTAACATAGTTTTTTTTATATAAAAAAGGTATTCAGTTTTCGCCCCATTCATATGAAAATCAGTTAAGAAATAAATTTTCCGATGTCTTTCACAGGTTTATCTATTTTGCAGCATTGCAAACTGTCGTAATTGAAGAGTCGCCCGATTATATATTCTTTGACGGCAACAGACCAAAAATGCTGGTGATATATATTTATCAATAGATTTCATCACTTATATAATCTGAATATACTTATATATTTATCAATAGATTTCATCACTTATATAATATGAATATACTTGTTGCTTATGATTTTGAACGAGTATATATTTATTAAAATGAAGGTTTTTAATCTAAACACTTTCCCAAGTGATATTTTGATTCTTTTATAGACTATTTTATACCTATATTTTTAGCCATCTACCTTAGTTCACAAGTGCATTTTAAAGCAAACGTAGATGTTTAATTTATTATTACCCCGTGACAATCAGGTAACCAAAATTCAATCACAGTTTAACCGACAACCAAGTATATAAATAATTAATACTATTATTTAGTGGTAAAGGAATTATGAAATCGGTCTCTCTCTCTCTTAATAAAGTATCATCACGAGTTGAAAAAAGATGAAAACAACTGAGAATATAACAAGAACTTTATTCGTAACCTTCGTCACTATCAAGGAACGAATCATCTTGGTTATACTGTCGATGTTGATAATTACGGGATCTACAGGTTTGTGGATGTTATCCGTGGACCAGTATTCACCCTCGAAGGCTCTGGACCGTCTCACTTTTCTATTGAGATTGATCCTTAATCTATTGTTAGCTTTCTCCATTTTTATATGGGTTGAAGTCGTATTACAAATGCATTTCTGCAACGGCGCGGACAAAGTAACGTGGCGGCCATGACAGCGATGAAAAATCCACCTTCATCAATGACGCAGTGAATACTTATAGTGTGAGTGCTACAGCTGATAGACAGACAACCCTTTAGCATTACGGTATTACCTGACACGCCAAGGATCCTACTATAAACAGAATACATTGGGAAAAACTAACCAGTTATTATGATCATTATGTCAAACCTCCCTATCCTCTTCATTATGAACCTTCCAATTATCTGCTGGTATTGAAAAATGTCATGGACAACTGTATTGCAAATTACAAAGAGGTATTGGGGGAGATATGAGAAAAACAGCAATAGATGGGGGGATAGCAGACGTTCGAATCTATAACGACGACTGATGACTCATACGACTTTGCCCTTAAAAGTCAAGAGTAAACGCCGTAACTAACAATATTTGACAATGCACTTTATTAATAAAAATTAGGGCGATGTGTCTTGTACACTGTGCTAAACTACCATTTCGATCAAATGATTAGTTTGAAAGATATTTGAGAAAAACGATGACTCACGGCCCCTGAAATACATAAGTTAATGGGGCCGGGTGCCACGGACCAAGACGATGTGACTGTACTCTAAAAGTAACAGTTATCTAACAACGATGTTTTTTTTTCTCTCTCTCTCAGCTAACGCTCTAACTTTTTATTTCCTTTTCTTGTTATTTCCTATGTTGTTTTACCTCTCCTACTTGTCAGAACGTAAAAATTCACAATTGAATTTTATCGTAAACTGCCAACTGAGCAGTTTTCCCAGATGTAATTTTCACCCTTATCTTACCATATTCAGCAACGATTTGAAAATGGCTTGGTCTTGTTAGGTAGTCACCGAGTATGGAAAGACCCTCTCTTTCACCCCTCTTTAACCCCTAATGCTAATAAATTGGTCCGTCAGCTGTTAAGCACTTACAGGGGATTCCGCAACGGTGAAAAATGCTTACAAACTACAGACAGACCAAACTACTGTTTTTTGTAGTAAGATGATGTAAAGGAGGTATTTCATCAACAATGAACATGTATTGTTCGATAATGTAATATAGTGAGCCAATGTAGGTATGTTCTAAACCCATTGAAGGGTTTATTAATATGCTATGGGCATTTTTGTGAAATTCAATGAAAGTGGTATACTATATGGGCCCTGAGTCCGACTTACATTCAGTTGCTTCCTCATTAATTCATGCGGATGCAATTATACTATTCAGTCACAAATTATATTCGTTACACCTATACGTATCACGACTTTGCGTAGTATTAAGGATCCTAATTTCTGCAATTGGCAGATATATAAAAATATTAAGCTCACATCAATGTGGCCCTACAAGGCACCCGTCCCCTACCCACAAAAACCCGCCTCCGATGTTGAGGAAAGTGGCGGTGAAGTTGAGCCTTTAAGGGTGAGCACATCATTTTCATGAAAGGATGGACTCCATTATATATTGAAATTTTAAAATTAATTTAAATTGAAACCATTTTAATAAAAACCTAAGACACGTCAGCTGACAACATACTGTGCAATATCAGGGAATTAATGATTTCGTTTCTTGATCAAGGCATTCGTAGTATCAGAACGCTATTGCATTCTTGACAAATGTTGTGAATTACGATGTTAAACGCATTTTACACGATGTTTGAGGACCAGAGTTGTCAAACTCAAAAGTCTGAGTCTGAGCCCACTCTTCCAAGTAGTTTCAATCCAACGTGTATGAACTCACGTTTTATTTGTAATAGTTCACGTTGCTTTGTTTGTTTCTAATCCTTAATTCAAGATGAAATATGGTAGTCACCAGAAGTAAATATAATCAAACGCAAAACCATAATGTATTATGGCACATATATATTTCTTAACATACAATATTGTTAAAACTACAAAGTATCTTAGGAACATTTACCATTGAAGATTCAGTGCTTTTGTGGCAACAGGTTTTCGGTATCAATTTGGTCTCCAGCAGCCAGGCGCTCGAAAAATGCTTACGTTTTTAAGTATTTTTGGTCCTGCAAAAATAATTGTTCACAGAAATTACGTTGGTTGATCTTGCAATGCAGGTTTGTTAATGAAAAGTGGTTAATCGGTGATGACTATTCTTGTTAATGGAGTATTTGTTAATTATGATATTTTCATGCAGTGTATAGCAGTTGGATTACTGTAGCTGAAGCGGTTATAAATATGGCATTCACTTTTTTTCTAGACTGGTGTAGCTCAATATTGAGTAATCAAAAAGTTAAAGATTGTCATGGTAGGCAGGAATTCCTGGAAGTGGTAATTTTGTCTGTGATTTGAAAGTGTGATAAAACTCTCACATTCGTATTTTTTAATTCGCGCCTTGTATGCAGCCTAGTGATCTTTATATAGAAGCTAGACTCACTTTGTCACGCTTCCTAGCTGCATAGAAAGACACCAAATGTAGCTTTACAGTAGTTAAGCTTTGACCTTGATCATGTTATTCAGTGGCAGATCTGTGCATATACTGCTGTCAGTATGTTAGTTAGACAGCAGCAGGAGACTATTCACTGTTGTTTGGAATATTTGTAGCATTAAGGCCCGTCCACACGGTCGAGTTTTGCTCGACGAACTCTGTTCGATGTGACGTCAGAAGCGGAGAAACGGCGGATAAAGTTCCGACTTTTCCCGCTTCTTACGTCACATCGAACGAAGTTCGTCGGGCAAAGCTCGACCGTGTGGACGGGGCTTTCTGCCTATTTCACCGGGAAAGAAAATATCAGTACTAAAAGAAATACATTGCATTAAATACATTATTTACTTTTAGCTGCCCATCATTTCAATGTTATTCATTTGCTATACTTGACTACAATATGCGACGATTCTCTTCATTGTTGCCGAGTTGTAACTGGTTTTCTGTAATTTTCCTCCTTAATTCATACTCGGTACATGTCAGATGAAATAAAGGAGGCCTCAGAAGTGGCACCACTTTTAGCTTCCCAGGTTTCGCAGGGATTCCATGGAACCTTCTTAGGAGGACTTGTCAGTTGGACATCTCGTAGACAGTTCCGAATATTGTGACTGATATACATTTTAAAATGAGATAAATTGCAGAAATTTCAACTGCTACAGAATTTATATAACAATGTACTGACAGTTATCCTCATTATGGTGTCGAATGCCACTATTTTCTGAACAGATTTATAATGCTTGTTTCTGTCAGGTAGCATCTCCCGTTTTGCGCATTTTCTTTCTTTTATTACATTACGTAGTAATGACATCCCATTTTTCTAGCGTATTTATCACAAAACACCATTTTTGTAATAATAATAGACGGATCTTCAAATATTCCTTACCTAGCAGCCATGTTTTTTTTTTTTTTTTTTTTTGGCGCAATACTTTCATAGTGTTTTTTCCATGGGATCTTGACAATAAGTTCTAAGGTGATCAAGGTTTGAGTAGTTTGTTAGCAACTAGTTTAACAGGTACTTAGAACCCCCCTGATGTGGAAGATGAAAGGTTGCGGATATAGAGAAACTGATGATAACCATCTAGTACAGTTGTTCTTAACCTTTTTATTACCACACCTCCTAAGAGTTGGCCCTTCTTTCACGGCCCCCTTGCATCTGAATAAAATTACCTCCCAGATTTAAAGGAAAAAAAAAAAAAACTAGAAAGAGAACGGGTTTGAGGGATAGGAAGGGAGGTCAATAACAACAAAATATGGTAATCCCAACGAGCCTAACTAGAATAGTAGACAAGGAAAGTTACGTTATAGGGCGATACTTTTGCATTTTTTTCATAAACTTCTGAATATTAGTTCCTCACTTTTGTTAAGAGAATAATGATTATAATTAGAGACTTCTTTTATTTATCCCTAGGGTTCCTGCCTCCCTTGGAAATTGCTCACGCCCTCTTAGGAGGAAGCGACCCCCCCCGGGGTTAAGAACCTTTGATCTAGTGTCTAGTCCGTGCAGATTAATTGGTATACCTGTGTAATATTTTTGCTATCTGGATTATTATAATTTCAGCATGTATTTCAGAGTAGTTTGATACACATGCAAGCGAAGCATTTCATACTTTGTAGTCTGTTTGTTTGCATAGTGTTTTTACGTTACGTGGAACCAGTGGTTATTCAGCAACGGGACCAATGGCTTTACGTGACTTCCGAACCACGTCGAGAGTGAACTTCTATCACCAGAAATACACATATCTGACCCCTCATTGAAATGCCCGAGTATCGAACTCGCGGCCAAAGAGGTGGCAGGCCAAGACCATACCGATCACGCCACTGGGGTGTTCCCTTCATACTTTGTAGTGTTTTTCTTTATTCCTCTTAACTCTGGTATTAATGATGATTAATTTCTTGATTTTCAGTGTTCAAGTTTTAAAGTTTCAAGTTTAAACGAAAAGAATCGTAAGTGGTTTGCTGAAGTTTTGTAGTTATATAATTAGTTAATGGCTGTTCTAAGGAAATTTTTATTTTTAGTAGATGTAATTTTCCAGAAATTTAAGCCATCTACAAGATTCTATATAGAGACATGCTAATGTTTGTGTTCATTTTAACAGATTTAATCTTTGCTAGATACACTGATGAACTGAGGGAATTCTGCCCAGTTATTGTGTATTGGAGAAAATTTTTGGGTAGAGATAGGTCCACACAAAGATAGAAATTCTTTCAATAGTTTAGTGGCCGTGCAAAAATTAATAGTCTTACGTTACAATGCATTCACTGTTGTTTTGATCATACTTTGAGTTTTGGCCTTGTTTCGGCCTTATCAACCAGGTAATACACACACACAAGTTTCAGCCAAAGTTTATTTAAATTATTCTGAATTTTTATAACTTAAATGCTTATATTAGTGACTAAACATAATCACAGAATGCCTAGACACGTTTTTGATGAAGATTATCAAGTGTTTAAGCCTTTTTTACCTAGGTTTGTTTGTTTGTATGATTTTTTTACCTTGCATGGAACCAGCGGTTATTCAGCAACGGCTTTACGTGACTTCCGAACCACGTCGAGAGTGAACTTCTATCACCAGAAATACACCTCTCTCACTCCTTAATGGAAATGGCCGAGAATCGAACTCGCGACCACCGAGGTGGAACGCTAACATCATGCCAACCACGCCACTGAGGCGTTTACAAAATTACCACAATCAGACTTTTGTTTCTGATGAACATAATTGTCATAGAAGTCCTATGAAAATCTTGCTCAAGCCCTTAATGTTCAAACTGGGTTAGTGTACAGTACAAAACGTTATTTTGTTAAGTACTACTAGGATCTCTTGACACAAGAATATTTTACATTATTACAAAATTAGAAAACAATGTTAGCAGGTCTGCTTTATCCATAATTAATACCGCAATGGCTACGTCTCCTCCAAAATACCCTGACTGTATCCAGGTTGTTTTGAATCAACCACAAATTGCAGTTTGCCAGAGGTATGTTAATTGAAAACTGCTGAACCTAAACACAATATATCTGCTGCCATGATCTTGAATGAATCTCAAAATTTACCAAAAGGCAAATCCACCCAACCAATTATAACTGAATGCTGTTCGGGAATGAATGGTGCCAAATTATCACTGCTTTATTAGACACCATTTGGAAAATTGGACGTGGAAAAATTTATCTATTGTTTTTTTTCACCAGGAAAAACCGTACATGAGGGGTCATTTTGTTTTGTCAACTTGGTTTTCTTTTGAATTCTATAATTATCATTCCTTTTGTCTATAGGAAATTCTGGATAGCAAATTAGTTAAATGCTCTTAGCGTCAGGTGGTGTCCCACGTACTCGTAGTTTAGAGGAAAGTAAACTATTTAACTGCGATTTAACATGATATTTCGGAAGCATTCTCTTGTGCATAAATCAAATTACTTGGAATAAATCAGCCCAGAGGTTTTCAAAACTTTTGTAATAAAAATGCTTAAAATTTTCCTTTCAGAAGTATATAACTGCCTGCACATACAAAATCCAGTGGCCAAAGGTGGGAGTAGAACTTAAGTGGAAGCCCAATTCGTCTTTGGCTGATGGAAGGAAATGGAAAACGAAGGAACCTACTGTAATGGTAATCGCTTCATAGCAAAGAAAGATAAAGGAAAGGAAAACGCATCTTCGAAAAGTTCTGCAGCAAGGAGGCATTCGTGCCCGTGTTGGAGGCGCCTGTTCTCATGATTGTTCTGGAATCGTCGGGCGTGTTGGGGAACGCAACAGGCGCCGAAGTGTCGTGAGAAACGCCGCTATTTCTGATGCAATACATCTTCGAGATTCTTCTAAATCGTTCCCGTAATCTCGGGAGCCTGTGACGCTCGCTGGTAGCCCCACCCCCCAGATTGCTGTATAAATACGACTGACGAAGTAGGAGAAGAGAGAGATCATCAGTAAGAGTCACAGATCAGATTATCAGTGAGAGATCAGAGATCATCAGAGAGTGATAAGAGAAGAAGGAACTGACGAAGGCCAAGAGAGAAAAAGGCGCTCGAAAATTTGATCGAATTCTGGTGAAGTCGTCGTCAGGAGTGGACGACCGAGTTATTTCGACGTAGAGCAAGACTTCTGAGAAGAAATGTTCTGCAAGAGGTTTTGAGAGGTTCCTGCCCTTCGAGTATCAAGAATATACATTATTTTCTGCAATACAGAGTCAAGAAGACATCTGCAATCGCAGTTCTCCTCTTGTGAAGCCATTGCTTTGAGTCGCAAAACTGTCCGGCAAGTACTTTCATTACCCCACTTTCCCCCCCAGTTCACACATTGTAAGATTTTGCCTTTTTTTAAATAAACCTTTGTTGTGTTAGTGTTTCTTTCTATATTCGTATCCCCAGTTTCAACTGTTGGTGTGGAATTCTTTTTGTTTATCATTATAACGAACTTGGAGCGGACCTCTCTCGGTTCGTAACACCTGCAAAGCATCAAACACTACGATTAGGACTAAAACTGTTGAAGTTGTTGGTCATTAGTCAAAAGTAAGACGATATTTTTTCGTTCAAGTGTTCCTTGGAAATGTCTATAACTACCAGTTAAGCTGCAAAGTAGAGTAAGTTCTTATTCAAAGGCAGCTCTTTTATACTTACTGTGAAAGATGCTGTTGTATATCAAATCAAATCAAAATTATATTTTCATTTTACAGTGGTTCTTCAACGTGTCATATTTTGAAAATATATGCAACGTCCAATGTCGTATATGATACCAGTGGTATCTCAACATATGAAATTAATCCGTTCTGAGGCGGCCTTTGTAATCTGAGCTTTTCGTATTTTGAACTGCATTTTACATGTAAATTACCTAATTCATTCCAAGCCCAACAATAACACCCCAGTAAATAATATAATTATAAGGCTAAATTGACCAATAAACAATGAAATACAACAATTAGGACCATTCAATACCTACCTTAATACATACTACTAATATGTACTACATAGTACCTGTAAATAAAGTGTATTAGTGTACATGGTATACAAGAAATACTGTACGTACATACGCACGTATGTAGTAAAATGTGGAACCTTACCTTTCGAGTGAGGCTATCTCTGAAAGTGGCGAAGGAGGAGGAGGACAAACGGCAGAAAACTTGTTAGTATGTTCACTTAACTTTATGAAACACATTAACAAAACCGTAACACTTAACTTTACAAAAAACTTAAAATTAATTTTTTTTTTCTTTTTTTTATCTTTTATATATATATATAATATATATATATATATATATATATAATATAGATACTATATATATATATATTTTTTTTACAAAATTTCATTTTCTTCACCACTTTCAACTTGGTTTTTTCGTAGGATCAATTGGGTCTTCCTCTTTGCTTACTCCTACTAAAGGCCTCTTTAAAAAATAACTATGCGAGGAAGATTGCTTCTGCCTACTTTTCACAATGTTCCTGAAATAACTCAGGCAAACATCATCATACTGCGCAAGCATACGACCTGTGTAAGCCTTTTCAAGGTGTCTCTTTTCTACAAATGATTGCACCTAATGAAAAGCACCTAGAGCATCCTTAATTTCTGCCGTTGTCTTAGGGTCGTCCTCCTCCTCCTCACCGCTGCTAGAGAACTCTTCTTGAATGATGTTATGTTGCATGGCCTCCAACTCCTTCAGGTCATCCATCATAAGCTCCTCTTGGTGCTCCTCGAGGTCATTGATGTCGTCCTCGTCGACGACCAGCCCCATGAACTTGCCGAGTGCAACGATCTCGTCAAGATCTAGTTGCGAAACAGTTTCAGGATCGTCAACTGTTTATGATTCTGCACCAGCTTCGCCCACGTCGAATCCCTCAAAGTCTCGGGCGGATATGACATCAGGCCAGAGTTTCCCCCACGAAGAAATCAAGGTTCGCCTCGAAACCTCCTGCCAAGCTTTATCGATAAATCGGATGCATATCACATCAAAATGCTCCTTCCAAAATTCACCCAAGGTGAGGTTTGTGGTATCGGTGATGTCGAAACATCTCCTTGAAAAGATGTTTCGTATACAGCTTCTTGAAGTTCGATATCACTTGGTGGTCCAAGGGCTGGTTAGGCGGAAGATGAAGAACCTTGGTAAAAGAATACTCTGCTAGGATACCTCCCTTGAGGCCAGGAGGGTGAGAAGGGCATTATCCAACAACAGCAGACATTTCAGAGGGAGGCACTTTTCTTCCAAGAATTTCCTCACTGTCGTGCCGAAACACAGATTTACCCATCCGTGAACAAAAGTCTCGTTACCAAGGCTTTCGCATCAGCCATCCACATCAATGGAAGCTTCTCCTTTAGCACTTTGTGGGCCTTGAAGGCTCAAGTAGTCTCCAAATGATACACAAGTAGGGGTTTCACCTTGCAATCCCCACTGGCATTCGAACAAAGTGCGAGCATAAGCCTATCTCATAGGCTTATTCCCTTCCTCCGTGATGCACATCCGACGCGGCACTTTTTTCCAAAAAAGGCCAGTCTCATCACAGATGAAGACTTGCTAAAACTGTAGCCTTCCTTGATCGTCATCTTGTCGAACGTCTTAATAAAGGCTTCGGCCGCTTTCATGTCCGAGCTGGCTGCCTCCCCATGCCACACCACTGAATGGATGCCAGTCCGTTTCCGGAATTTTTCAAACCACACCCAAGAAGCCTTGAAGCCTGGGGTTGGCATCTATGTCCCTTCTTCGTTGTCTTCGGCCTGGGCAATCAAATCGCCGAAAATAGCGCTGGCCTTCTGGCAGATTGCCGTCTCGGTTATCATGTCACCAGCGATTTCTTTGTCTTTTATCCAGACAAGAAGCAGCCTCTCCATCTCGTCATGCACATTGCTCCTCTTGCTGGACAAAATACGTAGTCACACCCTTGGAATGTGTAGCTGCTTTGATGGCTTCCTTCTGCTTAAGGATGGTGCCTATCGTCGATGGATTTCGGCCAAATTCCTTAGCGATCACACGCAACTGCATGCCAGCTTCATATTTTTTAATGATCTCCATCTTTGTCTCCAAAGAAAGCATCCTCTTCTTTCCATGAACTTCAGCAACTTTCTTGGGACCCATGACTACGTATATACTGTACGTAATTAAGTTATGTAGTAGTATTTGTATGTACTAAAGTTCTCACACAACACGATATAGTAGTACTACAATGAAATCACTAATGAATTTACGATAATAAGCGAAATCGTAGAGAACGAACAAATTCCGCGTGCGTACACAAACGAAGCTGTGAAGCAGTGGGCAAAAGACGCCTTTACGTAGAGCACGATGGGAGAGATGACCAATAGGAGAGCAGGATCTTATGGCGGTGACTAGCATCAGGAACCAATGGGAGAGCGGGAGGATGGTGGCGAGTCTACTCAGTTGGCGGCACGCGAGTTTTAAAATTATTATTGCTGGTCCGGGCGAATCTCGTAGAGCCAAAAAGATCTTCGAATTTGCTTTTGTAACTTGAGTTTTTCGTAAGGTGAGACTTTCGTATGTCAAGGTACCACTGTACACAACTTATATCATGAAGCCAAACGCAGATGGCCGCATCCAGCTATAGATAATATTATTATATTTGTAAAATGCTTAAAACTCGTACAAATTAACCGTTTTTAAATAATTATTTACTGAGAAACCTATCTAATCTAAAATAATCTTTCATGTTTTTTTCTATATATTTTTAATTGCAAGTAATATATTAAAGTAAAATATTTTAAATAAGTCACTCAAGGAGGTTGGTTTTATTTTTCAGTGACGCATTAGTATCACGTTATGAAATCGTGGCATAAATTAATAAAAAGTTTTAACTTAATCCACCTGATAGCTGCAATATTGCGTGGCAATCATTTCAGTGTTTCACCTTACACAGGATTCCCTTTTAGATCATTGTGAAAGTGAATTCAAGGAACTTTTCCGTATTACTGTTTCTAATCCTCCACAGATAATTTAGTCATATAAAGCAGTTAGACATCAACTTAAATCTTTGTTTTTAGAAGAATTAGTTTACTGGCTGTAAAAATAAAATGTTAATAGCACCAGAACTTTTTGGATTAACTTCTTAAAGAATAGTCTGATCAGTATGAGATTCTGGCAGAGCCATATTCACAGCCTACCGTAATTTTTGTTAGCATAGTACAGTACGAAAAGTAATTAGTTAAGTCAGTTTATTCTTGAAAAAGAAATTCCAATAACTAGGTATGATACCAATTGGAGAGAGTGACTTTGACGTCATGTAAATGTCACTATTAAGCCCCACCCCCATCTCAATTATTTATATTATTTTTTTCCCTCTTGAATTTCCATGTATTTTCCAGACCATTAATATAGATTTGAAAGGTTCGGGGAGGACAGGGATACCATCGGGGACCTCGCACGTCAAGTGCTGTCAAAGCTAATTTTTCTCAGTGACTGAAGTGGTTGCTGCGTCACTGTAACTTTGTCACCTATTTCAACTGGTCCGGAGACAGTTGGTCGCTTTCTTGTTATATACGTATTGTGAAGTCTCAATGCAATTGCATTCTTACAGTGCCGTTTACAATTATGTACTTAGTCGCCATAATTGCACAGGTCAAACACACCTACGAACCGGGTGACAGCTGTCATTGTCCAACTAAGCCAAATGAAGAAAATGGGAGAAAGAAATCCCTCCATACTACTATGCTGCAAAAAATCTTGTTCATATCACTAGTTGCCTTACTAAACTATCTGTTACTCTCAAAAGAAAACACAACATACAAATAAGTTTCTGAAGTATAAATCAAGGCCTAAATGACCGTAATTTCAGAGAGAGAGAGAGAGAGAGAGAGAGAGAGAGAGAGAGAGAGAGAGAGAGAGAGAGAGAGAGAGAGAGAGAGAGAGAGTTTTTCGGGTGAGTGCGTGGGGTCTATAGTAAGCTCATTGTTGCGTCACTAGGAATTTGGTCCGAATTGCTCTCGTAGAAGTTGGAATGTTTCCAAATTTTCAAGAACAACCTCACTTTACTCTTTACTTTTGGTATAGCAGTATCATGAAAATTACGACAGATTGCGGATAAAGCTCTGCCAAAATCCCATACCGATTTGACTATTTAAAAAAAAAAAAAAACACACACACACACTGATTAAAGGCGTTGAAATTAAAGTAAATTTTAAGGCATTGCTTAATACAGGGGTAATGACTGAAGTATTTTCCTAACAGGTAAAATTAAGTTAAATCAATATTATACATGTAACCATACCCCATTCTTTATGGTAGCTGCAATTAAGAGCCTCTTGACTATACGTAGTACGAAAGGCAAATACAAAATATAACAGCCCTTTTATTCTTAAGTAATTATAGCACTCCTACCTTGTGAACTTCCATGGTCTGTCACCTGTATACAATTCCCTCCGTGTCTTTCTCAGGGTATTTCAACTGGTGTATGAGACACTGTACCAGTGTAGTTTTTGTTTTTATTGGTAGCGATAGGTTCTCGATTGTAGTCTATTATATTATAGTGTTGTAATGTCCAGAACTGTGGAATTAATAAAGTTATAGAAGCAGGTAACTCAATTTAATTCCCATGCATCGAGAATGGGTATTTGGTGTTAATTTGCTAAATTTTTCGTAAGAGCCTCCTTGCGTTGTAAGTTTGTCCATCAATCATTTTTTTCTCGGCGCGAATGAATATCATGGACTAAATTTTGGTGCCTTGGATTGAATAAAAAGATCTCGCCATTTTCTGTATAGTTGTAGCAAGTCTAAAATTCCCCATAATCTTACTATAATAGGCGTAATGTCTGTCTGTCAGTCATTCAATCACGGCCAAACGGCTGGTCAGATGGGCATGAAACTTGGCAGGGTTATGGTGGGGATCCCTCAGGTGGTTTGTAATGGGGTTTCATCCAACCTACCCCCCTCCTTTGTAGGGGGTGAGGGTGAGAAGGGATTCCCTGAAACGGAGCTGTTTCTGGCCGTGAAATGAGGCTGGTTATTCCCGTAGACTTAGTTACTTTACGATTTTTCATACATAATTTCTGTACAACTTCCCCGGAGAAAGTCGCGAATATTTCAGCTCGGACACAATAGATGATGAAAATTATCATCAATATCCGCAAGATTTTTTGAATAACTTACATCCATCGGGACTGCCAGTGCACAAAATAATGAAGAAATACTGACGGTAATGTTGCTTCGGAATTTCGATCCTGCCAGTGGACATTGCAATGGAACGAAGTACACCGTTATGGAGCTAAACTTCCACATCATCGAAGCAGTGATAGCAACAGGCCCTCTCACCGGCAAAGGTCTGTTCATCTCCCGGATTCCTCTTGATGCCTTTGGACAACCAGTTTCCGTTCCAGTTATGGCGCAGGCAGTTTCCCATCAACCTGGCCTTCTCATTCACTGCAAACAAGTTGCAAGGCCAGACTTTGGATTGTGTTGGTGTGTTTCTGCCGTCACCCATGTTCACGCATGGCCAACTGTATGTGGCAATGAGCAGAGCAACTGACTCTGCCAACTTGAAATTAAGTTGTGGAAACTAATAATATTGTGTACAAAGTACAAAGAGGTTTTGTAGTAGGTATGTATAAAAATTGCTCTTATTTTAATATTGCTGAACAAATAGTACATATAAATTTTTCACTTCTGCACCCGTATTTTATCACCCATCGTAGATGGGTCAGTTTGCTTGTATAGAGTAATTTAATTGAGTAATATACTATTTTCATGAGTTTACGAGGGATATCCCCTACTTGAGATTTGTGTATCAAATATTACCGTAATGGGTAAATGGAGTTGGGTATAGACACATTAACTGGTATAATCTCAGTTAACTATTAAATTGATATTACAGTAATTTGACAAAATCATGACCGTAAGGATATCACTCACCGTGAATGTATTTCGAACTCTCTCCCTTCTTTGCAGATTCTGTAGAGGTTCAAACAGCTACGAAATTTTGAGTTATCCCCCATTAAGTTTGATTTAGTGGTATTTAGTTTCATTTAATTGGCATATTTTTTTTCTTTCTCATTTTTCAATTTACTCTCGTGTAGTCAGTTGCCTTTACTATAATGTTGTAGGGGAGGTTTAGTTCACTTTAAAACCTCCATCATTTAGTACCATATATAATAAACCCTGTAGTACACAACGTCCAGCAAAAACATCTAGAGGTAATGTCAGTGTTGTTAGTACATTATTTGCCGTCCTTTCTCTCTTGGTAACTAGGTCGCGACCAATAATGTTTGTATAGACCATATATATTTGCAGTTTCGTGTTTTACTTTGTTCACACAACTTTAAGTGAGGCAAAGAAAAGACTAGGACACCATGGTGAATAATTTATAGTACCCGAGTAACAGTAGTACCAATTGTCTTACAGATACTGAAGCGCTCTGAGGACACTTCTCGGCTGAGGAGTGTACGGACATCAGCATCCTCCTTGGCTCAGGACAGGCATTGAAGAAAATCTACAGGCCGTTCTCAACTTCCTATACTCGAATATCACCTAGTCCGCCTTTCGTCCTCAGCGCGATTTTGAGGACACTTCTCGGGTGACATGAGGAGTACATTGAAGTAAGCTTCCTCCTCAGCCCTGGACAGGCGTTGAAGAGAATCTACGGGCAGTTATCACCTTCCTATACTGGAGTACAACCTGGTCAGGACACTTCTCAGGTGGCTTGAAGAGTGTGCAGAAAAAAAAGCATCCTCATTAGCCCCGGACAGGCGTTGAAGATAACCTGCGGGCCGTTCTTGCCCAGTACCACCCGGCTATTCAGGTGAATGTAAACTACTCGAGGACATTTCTGATTTTTATTCAGCATTCAGCAGCAGGTTAGCTTACAGTAACACAAGTTGTATAAACTGCACATTATGACAATCTTCTCTTACTGCTGAACTCTCTCATTTGCTCCTCTGATGATTTTCTCTTACTTCTGACCTCTCTAGCTTGCTCTTCTAGTGACCTCTTGATTCCGAAACCTCTCGCTCTCTTCTGCCGATCTTCTCTTTACTTCTAAGCCTTCTCACTCTCTTTTGAAGATCTTCTCTTCTCTTTACTGCCAACCTCTCTTGTTCTCTTCTGACGATCTTCTCTTTACTGCCGAGCTCTCTCTTCTCTTCTGACGATCGTCTCTTTATTACTGAGCTCTCTCTTTCTCTTCTGACGATCTTCTATTTACTGCTGCGCTCTTGTTCTCTTCTGACAATCTTCTCTGTACTGCTGAGCTCTCTCGCTCTCTTCTGACATTCTCTTACTGCTGAGCTCTCTCCCGATGATCTTCCCTTATTGCTGAGCTCTCTCCTGCCGATATTCTCTTTCTGCTGAGCTCCCTCACTTTCTTCTGACAATCTTCTCTTACAGCTGAACACACTCGCTCTCATCTGAGGATTTTCTCTTAATGCTGAGCTCTCTCGCTCTCTTCTTAAGATCTTCTCTTACTTCTCAGCTCTCTCTCTCTCTTCTGACGATCTATCTCTTACTGCTCTCCCTCTCACTTCTGACAATCTTCTCTTACTGCTGAACTCACTCGCTCTCTTCTGAGGATTTTCTCTTACTTCTCAGCTCCCTCACTCTCTTCTTTCAATCTTCTCTTACTGCTAGGCTCTCTCGCTCTCTTCTGAAGATCTTCTCTTACTGCTGGGCTCTCTCGCTCTCTTCTGAAGATGCTACTTTGCTAAGCTCTCGCTCTTTCGCTCTTCTGAAGGATTTATCTTACTCTCAGCGACCTCACTCTCTTCTTTCAATCTTCTCTTACTGCTAGGCTCTCTCGCTCTCTTCTGAAGATCTTCTCTTACTGCTGGGCTCTCTCGCTCTCTTCTGAAGATCTTCTCTTACTGCTAAGCTCTTTCGCTCTCTTCTGAAGATCTTCTCTTACTGCTGAGCTCTTTCGCTCTCTTCTGACTATCTTCTCTTACTGGTGAGATCTTTCGCTCTCTTCTGACGATCTTCTCTTACTGCTGAATACACTTGCTCTCTTCTGGTGATCTTTTCTTTCTGCTGAGCTCTCTCTCTCTCTCTCTCTCTCTCTCTCTCTTCCGACAATCTTCTATTACTGCTGAGCTCCCTCCTCATTCTGCTGAAGTCCCTCACTTTCTTCTGACAATCTCTTACTGCTGAGCTCCCTCACTTTCTTCTGACAATCTTCTCTTACTGCCGAGTTCCCTCACTCTCTTCTGACAATCTTCTCTTACTGCCGAATGCACTCGCTCTCTTCTGGTGATCTTTTCTTTCTGCTGAGCTCTAACTCTCTCTCTTCTGACGATCTTCTCTTACTTCTCAGCTCTCTTCTGACGATCTTCTCTTACTTCTCAGCTCTCTTGCTCTTTTCTGACAATATTCTCTTACTGCTGAGCTCCCTCGCTCTTCTGACGACCTTTTCTTTCTGCTGAGCTCTATTGCTCTCTTACTGCAGAGCTCTCTCCCTCTCTTCTGATGATCTTCTCTTACTGCTGAGCTCCCTCGCTCTCATCTGAGGATTTTCTCTTAATGCTGAGCTCTCTCACTCTCTTCTGATAATCTTCTCTTACTGCTGAGGCCTTAGCTCTCTTCTGACGATCTCTTACTGCTGAACTCTCTCTCTCTTCTGATGATCTCTTACTGCTGAGCTCTCTCGCTCTCTTCCGACGATCTCCTCTTCCTGCTGAGCTCTCTCATTTGCTCTTCTGGTGACCTCTTAATTCCGAGCCCTCTCGTTCTCTTCTGACGATCTTCTCTTTACTTCCGAGCCCTCTCGCTCTCTTTTGATGATCTTCTCTTTACTGCCGAGAGCTCTCGCTCTCTTTTGATGATCTTCTCTTTACTGCTGAGCACTCTTGTTCTCTTCTGACGATCTTCTTTTAATTCAAGCTCTCTCGTTCTCCCCTGACGATCTTCTTTTAATTCAAGCTCTCTCGTTCTCCCCTGACGATCTTTTCTTACTGCTGAGCCCTCTTGCTCTCTTCTGACAATTCTATTTACTGCTGAGCTCTCTCGCTCTCTTCTGACATTCTTCTCTTACTGCTGAGCTCCCTCACTTTCTTCTGACGATCTTCTTTTACTGCTGAGCTCTTTCCCGACGATCTTCCCTTATTGCTGAGCTCTCTTGCTCTCTCCTGCTGATATTCTCTTACTGCTGACTTCCCTCACTTTCTTCTGACAATCTTCTCTTACTGCCGAGCTCCCTCGCTCACTTCTGACGATCTTCTCTTACAGCTGAACTCGCTCGCTCTCTTCTGAGGATTTACTCATAATGCCTAGCACTCTCGCCCTCTTCAGACAATCTTCTCTTACTTCTCAGCTCTCTTGCTCTTTTTTGACGATCTTCTCTTATTGCTGAGCTCTCTCGCTCTCTTATGACGTTCTTCTCTTACGGCTGAGTTCGCGTGCTCTCTTATGAAGATCTCTTACTGCTCTCCCTCTCACTTCTGACGAGCTTCTCTTACTGCTGAACTCTTTTGCTCTCTTATGACGATCTTCTCTTACTGCTGAGATCTTTCGCTCTCTTCTGACGATCTTCTCTTACTGCTGAGCTCCCTTACTTCATTCTGACGATTCTCTTACTCCTCAGCTCCCTCGCTCTCTTCTGGCGGTCTTCTCTTACTGCTGAACGCACTCACTCTCTTCTGGTGATCTCTCTCTTCTGACAATCTTCTCTTACTGCTGAGCTCCCTCACTTTCTTCTGACAATCTTCTCTTACTGCCGAGCTCCCTCACTCTCTTCTGGCGATCTTCTCTTACTGCCGAACGCACTCTCTCTCTTCTGGTGATCTTTTCTTTCTGCTGAGCTCTATCTCTCTCTCTTCTGACAATTTTCTCTTACTTCTCAGCTCTCTTCTGACGATCTTCTCTTACTTCTTAGCTCTCTTGCTCTTTTCTGACAATCTTCTCTTACTGCTGATCTCTCTCTCTCTTCTGACGACCTTTTCTTTCTGCTGAGCTCTATTGCTCACTTACTGAAGATCTTCTCTTACTGCAGAGCTCTCTCGCTCTCTTCTGAAGATATTCTCTTACTGCTGAGCTCCCTCGCTCTCTTCTGACGATCTTCTCTTACTGCTGAGCCCTCTTGTTCTCTTCTGATGATCTTCTCTTACTGCTGAGCCCTCTTGTTCTCTTCTGATGATCTTCTCTTCCTGCTGAGCTCTCTCAATCTCTTCTGCTGATCTTCTCTTACTGTTGAGCTCTCTCGCTCTCTTCTGATGTTCTTCTCTTACTGCTGAGGCCCTAGCTCTCTTCTGACGATCTCTTACTGCTGAGCTCTCTCCCGACGATCTCCTCTTCCTGCTGAGCTCTCTCGCTCTCTTCTGCTGATCTTCTCTTACTGCCGAGGCCCTAGCTCTCTTCTGATGATCTCTCTCTTCTGAAGATCTTCTCTAACTGCTGAGCTCTCTCGCTCTCTCCTGAAGATCTCTTACCGCTGAGCCCTCTCACTCTCTTCTGCTGATCTTCTCTTACTGTTGAGCTCTCTCGCTCTCTTCTGACGATCTCTTACTGCTGAGTTCTCTCTCTCTCTTCTGAAGGTCTTTTCTTACTGCTGTTCCCTCGCTCTCTTCTGACGATCTTCTTTTACTGCTGAGCTCCCTCGCGCTCTTCTAACGATCTTCTCTTACTGCTGAGCTCCCTCACTCTCTTCTGACAATCTTCTCTTACTGCTGAGCTCTCTCTCTCTCTCTCTTCTGAAGATCTTCTCTTACTGCTGAGCTCTCTCACTCTCTTCTGGCGATCTTTTACTGCCGAGCTCCCTCACTCTCTTCTGACGATCTTCTCTTACTGCTGAGCTCTCTCTCTCTCTTCTGAAGATCTCTTACTGCTGAGCTCTCTCGCTCTCTTCCACGATCTTCTCTTACTGCTGAGCTCTCTCGCTCTCTTCCACGATCTTCTCTTACTACTGAGCTCCCTTGCTCTCTTCTGACGATCTTCTTTTACTGCTGAGCTCCCTCACTCTTCTGACGATCTTCTCTTACTGCTGAGCTCTCTCGCTCTCTTCTGAAGATCTTCTCTTACCGCTGAGCCCTCTTGCTCGCTCTGCTCTGGAGTCCTCAGTTCCTCTTGTGCTGAACATTAAAGCCCTGCTGTTTTCTCTCTCACCTGTAAAATACGAAGTGATCTTGATATTAGTAATCTTTAACAAATACAAATTCTAATTTCATATCTGATATGACATAAAGTAGGTAACTTATACATCAGATAATTCTGTATCCAGTCTCGATCTCTTGTTAAACCTTTGAAGGCTTTTAAATTGTACCGAGAACAATAGGTAGAGATTTTATGCAATAAGAGGGTCCGATTTATTATCCTGCTATTTACACTACGAAATTTTCTTGAGACTTTCCATTAAATGTAATTTCAATAATCATTCTAAAATAGCAATAAGAGGGTCTTATTTATTAACCTGCTAATTAAAATATGTAATTTTTTTCTTAATTAAAATATGTAATTTTTTTCTTAATTAAAATATGTAATTTTTTTCTGACGACTTTGCAATTAAATGTTATTTCAATAATCATTAGAAACTAGCAAGTTTATAAATGCTATCACACTTTTCACAACCACATAATACACTGTAACAATCACAATTACACTTCAGTTTAACTAAAAACACTGTAAAACAGCCGATGTATACACATCTAGATAATCCACATACTGCACTGCAATTTCACCATTCATTCATCATACTCAAGAGTATTAACTTTGCAATTTATGTAGGTTTCTTTGACCAACCTAATAACATGCAGTAATTGGTGAAAACACTTCAAGACATATGTAACACTTTTTCACTAATACTAAAAATATGCCAAATAACTAAATCTTTCATTAATAATGGAACCCCTCTTAAATAAAACAAATATGCAGTATGTGATGCACACAAAAGGTGATTCATTAAATAACTAATGGAAGTATAGCACTCTTAACTTTCTTTAATTCTGCTAAAAACTTATACAGAAACAAATTTTCACCAGTCCATTAATGAAAAACTGAACCAATAAAGCATTTTTATTCTTGAAACGAGGTTGCACCCATGACATATTTTTTTATGTCATTTAACTTAAGGGTAACAATTCTCTTATTCTTACCTTTAAAATAATCCAGATGCAGCACTCGGCTGGTGTCTCATTATCTTCTTTCTTTATGATTTATAACCAGTTCGATCTTTACTGCAAAATTACAATCAGCTCCTCACAATAAACAGCAGAATAACAGTAAACCCAGTTCTCCAAAAAACACCAAGTTCAAGCTTCACCCGAGAGACACTATAAAAATTCAGTTTGGAGATACAAAAATAAGAGTTTTACTTGATATACCATCAAACACTTCAGCATATTGTACAGCTTTGCTCAGAACTGATGCTACGTGACTGCATAGGATTTCATTCAAAATTCACTAACTGGTAACTAACTTACACCATATTTATCTATTATTTCAATGGGAAAACACCATTATTACATACAATAAGGCCATAACATTTTTCATAAGTGAAATTTGTCATATTTTTCAAAACTGTAAAAACTCAAACTCTCAAAACGCATCTACTTACCACGTACTTGACACACAGGGCAAGAAGCCGCACTGTCCGCTGGATACGGCCATCGTACACAATACACAAACAACCAAACAAGAATAACCACACAACAATTCAATAACTATACAACAAAAGACCACTGTGCACAAACAATCACAAATATATAAACAATAACACAATACACCATCTACAACACCAAGGAACCACGACAACTCACCAACAACACTCAACAAATCACAACTTATCTACAACACAAAAGAACTCACAAGCACAACAAATTCAACAACACATACACAACAACCTTCAAACATACAATATCGACAACAATTCAAGCAAACACTTCAAAAACACACAAAATAACTGACCATCAATAATACTGAAGACTGCTGTCAAAAAACTGACTCTCCACCACAGGGTCTGATCACAAACTGACAGACTTCCCAGTACTTCTGATCATAACGACCAACTCCAACCGCACCAAAAGACAGCCCAGAACTCCCCAACAATCGTTAACCATCCATCCACCAATTAAGCCCTCTTTCTCTCTCTTTTATGGAAAACCAAAAACGAGCACAACTACACGATCTCAACAGCGAAACTCTGTCTCTCAAATCTCAGACATTTCATATGAAACAAACAGATCGTCCCTCCATTACTCAAATTTCTGAAAAAGTTTTGGAACCTTCTCAAAAATTTCATTTACTCATCTATGATGCATTTGACCATAAAAAGTCATCATTAAACCTTAGAACAAATATTAAATAAAAATACTAAAACATTAATCATAACATTAATACTGCTCCCAATGCAACCAAACAGTTTGCAGTAGCCCTATTTGATTGTTTTCACTCCTCAACCCTTAAAAGAAGTGGAGCATGTGTGAAGCAACCATTAGAATGACGTGGGCTAATTTACCTAGCTAACTAAAGTGGGGGAGGGGGGAGGGGAAGAGCATTTAGACATTACTATTGGAGCACACACTACTGGCCCTATCTAGTGTAAGTGTGTCAAACTCATTATCAATAAATAAGGTCCAGTCTGCATTTAACAGCCGTGAGAGGGAAAAACTTCAAAATAGATACTATTTTTATCTAACCTAGGTCAGGACCAAAAGTTGGTCAGCATTGCGCAACACTTAATTCTCTTACCATAACACAGGTCCTACAGCTACGACGAGAGGGTTTCATTGCTTTAAAAGGCTTTATTCAATATAAAACGGCTTTAGGGGGCAAAACTAAATCCATCAAGGTTCCCAAACATAGTTGTGTACCAGGCCCATAATTACACCTGACCTACAGACCTCCTGTGGTCCAGGTTGTAAGCAAAGTCTAGTATAGCACTACTTGTGACATAGTAAGACTAAAGACCTAAAACTCTTAATAGGTAGCTGGATTTGATTTTTTATTTTATTTTATATAGAATTTTGGCATTATGCCAAGCACTGGGGCAACTAAGGCCTTTCAGCACTGAAACGGAAATTGGCAGTAAAAGGTTTGAAAGGTGTAACAGGAAGAAAACCTCGCAGTTGCACTAAGAAACGCTTGTTAGGAGAGTTTGGACAGTAAGATGGAAGAGAATATGAATGGAGGTACAGTAAAATGAATGAAAGTAGTTGCAGCTGGGGGCTGAAGGGACGCTGCAAAGGAACTTAAGTAATGCCTACATTTCACCGAATGAGATGCACTGACGGTACTACCCCCATACGGGGTATAGGTGGCTGGAGCTGACAGTGTTTAGCGTAACTATAAAACCAAGGACAAGGAAATTAGAAGTGAGGGCGTTGACCCTTCCTCCAATGCGGGAAACAACCCAAAACTTACCTAAACTCTCAGGAGAATGGCAAACACTGGAGAGAGAGAGAGAGAGAGAGAGAGAGAGAGAGAGAGAGAGAGAGAAATCATATCAAAATTTAATGTCTTAAATCAATGGAAAGCTATTTTGGAGTAACAGATCAAACAGAAGTAGCAGAGGACCTAACCAGTTACTAAATGGGAAAGCAGGCAATAGTACAAACCTCCCTTTAACATAAGTCTTACTTGTATTATCCTCCACAGTTGTTTCTATAATCTAACAAGCTTTCTTCGTTAACGATCAATGATTGCACTTCATTCATTTACACTTCATATAGTTATCAAATCTTTTTTTTCCCTCAAGTCAAACAACCTGCGGGTAATAAAACTGGAATAATGCCTATTATGGCAATTCTTATCAGAGGATCGTACCAAACGAATATATTAAAGAAAAGAAAAATAACAAACAAGCAAACAAACAAACCAACACAAAAACAGAGTGCATCTGCCGAACTCTGTGACAGAAGTAGACTGAAGGTGTTTGTGTACCCATTAGTCGCAGTGATGCCAACCCCTCTAACCGTACAGGAGACTAGAAATTACCCTACGTAACTGAAAATGGCCCAACATTCTGCGGCTATGAAAATAAATAAATCTTTAGATTATGTTTATATGTAATAACACAAATACTAATAAGCATATTGATCTAAACCTACCTTGTTACAATTATCCTACACTTGAGAATCTTGCCCTACCGTATAAAATTTTACCCAGATTACACTATGCGTATGGCAATTTCCCTACGGTTGGCAACACTGAATTTAGTTCCCTTGTGGGCTTGGGAGATGTACACTCGACAAGAAAACTGAAGATACAGTTTTCATTAGCTTTCATTCATCGAATTTCCCATTTGTTTTTACTGAAAAGACATAATATCGCTAAATTTAATCTAGAATATGAAAATACACTGCAAATTATATCATATTAGTTAAAACTGCAAAACAAAACCGTTCAGATACTTAAAAACACGATATA
>NC_087201.1:132923360-132999823 GCF_015104395.2 Macrobrachium nipponense
AAAAACACGATATATGTCCGAAGTAATTGGAATTTCTCAGATGGATTCGTTCATAGAGATCTGGTAGATAGAATGTGAATTTCTGATTGTAGTACTATGTATCACGACGACAATATATACTCGTTTTCCTTCATGAACGGGGATATCATTGTATCATTGTAAATGGTGAATGCAATTATTTTTAGCTTTTACAAACTCATGCTTGTATTCCAAAGCGTTTAATGTTAGCTGACGTCAATGGCAGCCAATGTTGCTAAGACTAAGGTAGGTTGAGCAAATCTAATTGCATCCGCAAGAGCGTTTTCTATGATGTGGAGGAACCCTAGAACTTCGAGCGGGAAAGCGCAAGTCACTGGTTACTGGCTTTACGTAACGGATTTCACACTGAGGGGGAAGATTACTTTGACGTTGACATGGATCGAATGCTAGTTGCTGTTTACAAAGCTACCGTCATTAAGCATAAATCTTAATCAAGGTTAAAGTCGCATGTCAGCTCAAAGATTTTCTGGCTATATGCTCCCATACAAAACAGTTCGTAGTAGCCTACAGCCCTACACGACTGCATTTCTTTGCTGCGAGGCTGAAAGATCTCCCAACACATCAGCATTATTTGCACGATATAAAACTTTAATTGCCTGTGCAATACATATTGAGTTATTTGTGGTAATAACTATTTTCACTTAACACAGCTTTTTTCGGGAATGATTTGTGGATGAAACCCGATTTTCAAAAGTACAGATTATATCAAGAGAGCAAGAATGACCGCAGCCTGTGTCTAAAAATTTCCATGTCTTTTTGCAATCTTTGAATGTTATGGCAACTGTCGAATGAAATCAAGATTAGGGTATGAATTTCTTAGAGAATTGACTTGAATATTCTGATCCTTCAAATTTTATCTAGCATAGTGCAGCACGATCTTGGCAGTCATATCACCCCGTTTCCCAGGTATCTGTGCACCGACTCACACCTCTTTCTTCTGCCTTTCCCCGTTACAAGTCCGTCACCAATACTATAATATCTCTCTCTCTCTCTCCACTTCTAAAACATACTTTAAAAATATATATTACCACTCAATCTCCCCAAGAAAATATAATGAAATTAAGTAGTTATAAATAGGCCTAAGCTTTCACGTAAGCATATTTTGTTCTCTCTCTCTCTCTCTTTTAAAACACATTTGAAAAAATATTATCATTCAATCTTTCAAAGTAAATCTAATGAATTAGTGTCTCTACAGATAGGCCTATGCTTGTGCGCGCTCTCTCTCTCTCTCTTTTAAAACACATTTGAAAAAATATTATCACTCAATCTTTCAAAGTAAATATAATGAATTAAGTATCTCTATAGATAGGCCTATGCTTGTGCTCTCTCTCTCTCCTTCACTTCCAAGTTTCTCTCTCTCTCTCTCCCCCCCCACTTTTGAAACATTTGAAAAAAATATTGTCACTTAATCTCTCAAAGTAAATATAATGAATTAAGTATCTCTATCGATAGGCGTATGCTTGTGCGCGCTCTCTCTCTATCGTCATAAAATTTCATTCTTTACTGTATTGTTCCTCACGATTTCCACAAGTACTGACCAAATTTTAAAACATTCTCTCATTGTTTAAGATCCGTCTTCAATTACGCTTGAATGTTACGTCAGTTTAGTGTCAACCATTACTTATAAATAAAGTTTCACAGAAGGTTTTGAAAATGGATGATCGATATTCTACCCTGAATTGACGTTACCAAACCAACATTAACGAATAATATAGAGCCTGTTTCTACATTCAAGTATAAATTATTAAAGAACCTCTACAGAATCTGTATAGTGTAAAGTTAATGGAAATCTAGAAAGCAAAAAACGCTACGATTTTGAAGCTCCGCCCCCTTTCTAGAGTTGCCAGGTGTGGCATTATTGAACACTATACTATGTCCGAAGATTTAAAAAAACTGTATCTTAACATTCCTTGCCGAGTGTACATACATAGATGGATAGAAGGATATTCATAGAAAACCGTGTTCTAATTTTTTTTTTATCTGCTGAACTTCCACTGGCACAGAAGTAAATGCTATATAATGGAGAGGTAGGGTTAAATTTAAAAATTTCATATGGGTTAAAGGACACTTAATACTACATAATACTTTTCTTTAATATTGGAGCATTTAAGCAGTGAAAATGGGATATTAAATATGTACTACAGTTAACACAAACCTTTACATATAAACAAGCTTCAATTCTTGAACATTTATTTCTTATTCTTGGTTTCCTGATTAATTAAAATTACAATCTCCACAGATTTATTACTTGGCTTTTTCAAGTACTATTTCACAAGTAATATCTATTACGTAACGTTAATGAGCCTTTATGGAAATACCATCTTGGTTAAAACAGTAACTGACTGTACCTTTTTACTGTTGCTTTGTAAAACTCATATACGCAAAGGCAAAACTAGATGTGCTCTACTGAAAGTGAGGTTTGTTTGTTTGTACGGTGTTTTTACGTTGCAAGGAACCAGTGGTTATTCAGCAACGAGACCGACGGCTTTACGTGACTTCCGAACCACGTCAAGAGTGAGCTTCTATCACCAAAAAAACACCTCTCTCACTCCTCAATGGAATGCCCGAGAATCGAACCCGCGACCACCGAGGTAGGACGCCAGCACCATAACAAGCACGCCACTGAGGCGCTCACTGAAAGTAAGGTGCATAGCCAGAATTAATATTTTGCTATGAAAACCAATGCACATCAAGTACAGTGGACCCCTGTATTCCCAGGGGATGCGTATCAGAGCCACCCCACCCCCCAATTAAAATCCATGAATACTTAACGCCCTCTAAAAACACTTAGAACTGCCAATTTTTTAGTTCACACACATGAAAAACCATCTCAAAAGGCTTATACCTAAGATTTTCATAATCTTATCACACAAAGTGCATTTAGTCATGAATTTGATATGAAAGTACGTACTGTAATTAGTGAAAAACACTGCAAATAGGTGAATTTTCTATGAATAATGGGTAGATATGGTCCATAGAGAAACCCCCGAACAGCAGTCCGCGAATCTTGAGAACATGAATATGGGGTCCACTTTATAGCCTTCACAGTGAACCATTAATAAAGTGGGACCAAATTATTCGCCATATGAAATCAATAATGTTATGATCTGCCAGTTTTTTTTACCTACTAAACCACGTTCTCTTCCTCATCTACCTATTGTAAATCTCTAATAGTAGAAGCAGCTAAAAACTAATATAAAGCATCATATTAGTTGCAAATTGTGATGTACCACCCAATTTACACCCAAGTTACTTACTGTACTACATAAGCATAAGTTTAAACAATGATGATTCTGAAACTTCAGCCATAGAAAGTCAAAATTTGTGAAGGTCTGATTTATGTTATTTCTTGACAGGCTGTATGACAACATTAACCTTACACATGTTCATATTGAAAATCATTACTGTTAAGTGCTATATATTGCCACCGAACAATAATTAGTGGTGTTAATAACACAGTACTATTAATTAAAGCAGCAATATCCTCACTTCAGTAATTTACCAGAAATAGGATTAAGTATAAAATATCACTTCCTCAATACAAGATAATTGATAATTATGTACTATGCCAAAACCAAGGGTTTGTTTAGCACCTAAAACATGAGAACTCAAACGTTGCCAGACTAATTTTAACAGGCAATAAGCTACTGTCAAATATCTACCAACGACTTTTAATACAAAATCATAATGATAATCACTGCTATTGCTGCAAGGATTTCTCATGATGTATGGCCAGCAAAAGGTGTAAAAGTCTACTACATGTTTGTTGATTTTTTTATGAAGTACATGACTTACATGAGCTAGTGGACTACATTTGTCTGTCATTACACATATATCAATAAGATCATAAGGGTTGCTGCATAAAATCATCTAAATACTGTAATGCCTTTATAACACATAGGCTATCCCGAGTTGTTAAATTTTGAAACTTTTGCCTCATTAAGAGTGAACTATTGGTATTCTATCAGAAGTCACAACCTACCGAAGAAATTACCAAAGATGCTCCAAAATATACTAAATAGAGCAGCAACTCAATAATGTATGTTGCAACTAAATCAATAATATATGTTGCAACCACAGACAGGGCTACCTCATGTGTTGTTAGAAGTGTCCAATTTAGAAAATGTTTAAAATACCAGTCTAAAGAGACTATTTTCCTTGGATACACACACACTAGTCTTTTAAATGGGAGTACTGTATTCCCGTCACAAACTTGAGACACCGACAACTTGGTTACCTGGTGGCAGGCACTCGTCTACAGTAACCTGTCATTTTTTCATTTGGCATACAGGGACCTTGCTCAATGTGTGGTGGGATTATAATAAATGGCTTAGCTTTGTATAATTATGGAAAATATAGAAGTTTTAAAATCTGGCATTTCTTCAAAAGAGAATACAAACCTTAACTTTATATGGATGTTCATTTTCTGAGTCAAGATCACTGCAAATGTCTTACAGACAATATACTATACACAAGCATGCGAGGTCTATGTAAAATATGTTTTCACAGCAGTTTCTAAGCCAATATTACGTCTTCTCGCATCCAATCCCTTTCGTCTCCATAATCAAGACCACGTCCTTCCTAGCTCTCAATTGAACAATATTTGAGTATATATGTAACGTTTATTGATATTACTCAAGATTGCAATTGTAATCGGCACAATAAAACAACATTTTGTTGCCTATATTAGTGAAAGTATGGTAAGTTATACTTCCGGGGTCATGTTTGAACTGCAATGCATTTTTACCTTGTAATCATAGGTGGTTTTAACCTTACTGCCATATCACAACTGAAACTCCACAGTGCTTATTTGATTGTAATTATACACTTCTTATTCTTAATGACTCCAAATTACACTTGAAATACGTAAGAGTTTGTTTACAGCAAAGCCATTACGGGAACAATTTTTCTTAATTGTACAGGGTGTACATGAAGTCCCCGTACTATTACAAGTATTTATTGCTTAAATACCATATTACAGTGTAATGCAGTTTTTTGTAGTCATTAATGAAGTGCTCTAAATGTAAACTTGAACGAACATTTTACAAAAAAACTGCATTACTTTACGTTATATGGTTTCTGAGCAATAAAGACTTGTAATGGTACTGAGAATTTTTGGACACCCTATACGTACATCTGGCTGCCAAAAGCACCGGGGAGCAGACGACAGATTAGTGAATTGTTTATAACAAATTTTGTACTTTTTATAGCACTTATCATTTATTTAAGTCTAGATTACTAGTCTGACTTTTTATTTTTAATAACTGTACCTATGCCTGAAATAAATGTAACCTTTGAAGTTTGCATGCTAGGAATGGCAAAATTTCATCGTTGCCAATTTAGCGGAGCTTCACACATACGCCGATGCCTTTACACACTTTTTCCATGAATTCTAGTTGTCATAGTAATGCAATAATGATAACATTGCTCTAATATTTGTGTATATAAACTCCATATAGATACGTCAATTTTGCTTATTTCCGTGGTTTTGTGTCTTATACCCAGTTTGGAGGGTAAACATACCAATTGGCAACACTGGAAAAAAAAGGCGCTCATTATTGTTGTAGCTACTGCTCACAGCAAAACCATTAACATTTGTATCAGGAATCTAGTTACTTTTTCGACAACTCATATTTTCAAATTAATTATCATGAATACGTAATAAATTTATGTAATTCATAAACTTAGGCTTATTTTTAACTAGGGTAAAACACCGCTGTACAGCGTACATTGATCCGCCAAACGGTTCCTTTTTTCACTCGATATTTATTTGTTTGTATATTTAATTGGTGAAAGAACAATACAATTCAATATTTAAGCATACCATTCAAAAGATGTTAGTTTAGTTAAAAATGGGATATATGAAACTGCCATACTAAGTATAATGTACAAGCATGTGAAGCCCCTGTAAAATATGTGTCCAAGGAATTTTTAAATCCAATATGGTGTGGTATCGTCGCATGCACAATCCGGGCATATACAGACGGACACGTCCTTTCCAGGGCTCATTTGACAATATTTGCTTATATAGGTAACGTTTACTGATATTACTCATGACTGTAGTTGTAATCAACACAATAAAACATCTCATTACATATATTAGTGAATGTATGAGACGTCTAAATCCCGTGATCATGTGAACTGTAATGGATTTTTACCTTGTCATCGGTGGTTTTATCCTTACTGCCATCACAACTGAAACTCCACATTTCATTCTAAATTCACCCCAAACTCTACTTTTAGGTACGTGATTTTGTCTACAGCAAAGCCATGGCGGGAATAATTTTTAAGGCTTGTATTTCTGGCTGCTAGAATCCCCCAGCCAACGACAGAAATTCCCCCCCCCCCCCCTAGCATTTCATTTATTCAAGTCTATACTACTATTTTGACCCTCTCTTCTGATTTTCAATAATTGTATGGCTGAAATATTTTGTTTTCTACTTTCAATAATGGTACGGCTGAAACAACACGAGGCTCTGTTTTGGCTGCTGAGAGCCCCGCCCCTGTTGCCTCCACGTCGTCTGCCGCGCAGTCAACCGAGTATTTTTCCCCTTCACAGTTACGCTCGCAGTTGATGAATGTAATAAAGGATGATGGAAAGGGAGTATATGATGACAAATTCATTATATCTAGATCTCAGCTAGAGAAAATAGAGTCGTATATAAGATGCAAGGAAGGAAATTGTAGGGGTAAACTAAAGTTAGATATGTCTGCCAATAGATGGGATACTGATATTTTTATGAAGTGCCAATCATGTATGTTTACGGCTGATGCCCCAGCAAGGCGAATTAGTAGCTATGGAAACTCTGTACATCATCAATTTAGTGAGATAAATGTTGAGGAAATATATCATTCTTTGATTTCTGGTGTCGGACAAGCTGGGCTTGTGAAAAGAAGTGGATTTATATGTCTTGAATATGACCCTATTTCAGCGGGGTCATATTCAAGACATTGCAGCTTTTTGTATACGAAAATGAAAATGCACATGGATAAATATCAAGCAAAGGCACATGAGAACATAAAGAATATTTATAGAGAAAGGATTAGCTGAGATTGATGAAAATGGTATGATGAACATCGAAGTTTCCTTCGATGGGACTTGGCTAACCCGGGGCCACAAGTCCCATGTAGGTGTTGGTTTTGTGATAGAAGTGTATACGGCAATTATCATAGACGTGATTGTGCTAAGTAATTATTGCAAAATCTGCGAGAGAGGGGAAGAGAAGAAGAAGCACAAGTGCAATAAGAATTTTGACGGTCTAGCAGGTGCTATGGAAGCCGAGGAAGCAAGACGTTTGTGGTCACAGTCAGAAAATTACGGGTTCCGATACATAACCTTTGTGGGAGATGGTGATTCTAAGGCATACACAGCTGTGTGTGAACTGAATGATGGTAGAGGACCGTATGATGGCCATCAAGTAATTAAATTAGAATGCATAAATCATGTGCATAAACGAATGGGTAGCAGGCTTGAGAAAGCAAAGAAAGCTGCGAGTGAACTCTTCACTCAAAAATCAGGCAAGATTGTAAAGAAAAGTTTATTGGCTGGGCGAGACAAGCTTACGAAGACAACCATTGAAAAGTTTCAATCATTTTATGGGAAAGCAATCAAGAGATAATATCGGCACTGATGTAGAAACAATGAGACGTGCAATAATGGCCTCCTTTTACCATCACACATCATCAGATGATCGGAAGGAGCGTCATAACTTGTGCCCCAAAGAGAGAGAGAGAGAGAGAGAGAGAGAGAGAGAGAGAGAGAGAGAGAGAGATTACATAAAACCATTAAATTCGTTGACCATTGTATGGCACTGTTACTTTCCCAGCTCCGGGCGTCACTGGAGTTATGAGGTAGGGAAATTGATACAGAAAAAGACGAAGGGAAGAATTTTCATTTGAAATTAGTTATCGTATTATTACTACTTCTATTATTATTATTTGAAAATAAAATAAACACGTGCATTTACCATAAAAATTCTCTCATCTCAGTAAGAGAGAGGAGTTATCCTTACAAGTGAAATGGAAAAGTAATTTTCATCTCTTTAAAATACTACCATTATGAATTTTGTAATTACAGTTTTATTATTATTATTATTAAATAACTGAAATTATCAATAAACATTTTACATACTAGTACCATAAAAATTCTTTCATCTCGGTAAAAGAGAGAGAGAGAGAGAGAGAGAGAGAGAGAGAGAGAGAGAGAGAAGAGAGAGAGAGAGAATGTTTTATCTCTGTTCTCTCAAAAAATACTTATAACACTTCCAGCGAAAGAGAGGGAGAGAGTTACCACTATGAGACATTATTATTTTGTGTAGAGAGAGAGAGAGAGAGAGAGAGAGAGAGAGAGAGAGAGTTAGCTAGCCTTAATTAAAAGTGATGGATAGATTAGTATTTTATTTCTTTAAAATACTATCACATAATATGAATGTTGTAATTACAGTTATCATTATTATCATTATTATTTGAAAGTATGAAAAACATATAATACAAGTACTATAAAAAAAATCTCGAGTCTCAGTAAATGAGAGAGAGAGAGAGAGAGAGAGAGAGAGAGAGAGAGAGAGAGAGAGAGAGAGAGAGAGAGAGAGAGAGGGGAATTTCATGAGCACTTGATGGCAACAGCACAACAGCTCCTTCCCCCCCTGTCACTTAACTTGATACATATGACAGTTTTAGTACCTGGAGTTACAGACAGAACACTGGGATTTCCTTCTTTCTTCCATAATTTTTTAAATTTATAAGCTAAAATCTTACTAATTCACTATGGTATTTTCTTTAAGGAATTGATATTATTGCTGTATAAATTAATATTAATATTTGAAAATAGTAAATCATTTATTTATCATACAAAAAAACACATCTTTGTAGTAGAGAGAGAGAATTATTATTTTTATTATGTGATATCATTTCAACTTATTAAACTTACTAATACAGTATTAATCAAAATTAATCTTTGAAAATTAGTAAATCATTTTTGTATCATAAAAATGTATTTAGTCATGAAAATAAACATCAAAATACACTAATTAGTGATTATTTTCGTCGGAAAATTCCGCGAATGGGCGAGTCCGTCCGCGAATAATTGCTAGATATGTTCCAAAGAAAAATCCGCGAATGTGTGGGTCCGCGAATCCGGAGAACGCGAATACGGGGGGACCACTGTATATACATAGACATTAGAGCAATTTTCTCATTATTGGATTATTATGATATCTAGAAGTCATGAAAATAGTTTGTAAAGGCAACAGCGTATGTATCAAGTTCCACTAAATTGGCAATGGTGGTGGTACTGGCGGCGCTGCCACATCAACAACACTGTCGTTAGTCGTACCTTCGACCCTCTGTCTCTTTTTAGCAAAATTTGCTAAACCGGCCACAGTTGCACGGTTCTGTTTCGGCATATTGTCCCACTTTCACTCTAGTACACACACAAATGTATATAAATTGTATTTAGTGTTACTTGATGTATGGAAACAGCAAAAAACAAGGCAAACAGCGAAAAAATGCTAAGAGTAAAGAGCAGCGTACCTCCCCTTTTGCAAGTATGGGACACACTGACATGGCTTTCTGCTGGGTATGGTGATGCTACCCGCTCAGAACACACATTCATCAAGAGATCGGCCATTGTTGTTGCCAGACGTAAGAGATTAGGCGAAATAAAAATCAAAATAATTAACAAATTAGGCGGATAAAGGACGAAATGAATATAGATTTATAAGTAAAAATATTTAATTTTCTTTACATAGCTGGGAGAGCCACAAAATATATCATTCAACAATATGAATAATTGAGTACTACTAAAAATACTAAACTTGACTACAAAGTCATCACGTTATATATATATAAAAATTCTGAGATACGTGACTACAAATGTTATATAAAAAAAACCTGAGACGTGACTACAAAATCATCAGTGTTATATATAAAAAAAATTCCTGAGTATATAAAAATCATTCCTGAGATACGTATTATATTTAAATTATTTGGTTCTTTGTACTCTGGTTAAAAGATGTCTTGAAAAACCTAAGATATAGAGTAAATTTAAGAAATTATGAAGTAAAGGACTCAATACAGTAAATAAATGAAATTATGAAGTAAAGGACTCAATACAGTACATAAAAGAAATTATTCAGTAAATAACTCAATACAGTAAATCTATGAAATCATCAAGTAAATGACTCAATAGAGTAAATAAAAGTTATCAGGTAAATTACAATAAATAAATGAAATTATGAAGTAAATGACTCAATACAGTACATAAAAGAAATTATTCAGTAAATAACTCAGCACAGTAAATCTATGAAATCATTAAGTAAATGACTCAATACAGTAAATAAAGAGTTATCAGGTAAATGACTCAATACAGTAAATAAATGAAATTATGAAGTAAATTACTCAATACAGTAAATAAAAGAAATTATGAAGTAAATGACTCAATACAGTAAAAAATGAAATCATCAAGTAAATGACTCAATACAGTAAATACAAAATTATGAGGTAAATGACTCAATACAGTAAATAAATGAAATTATGAAGTAAATGACTCAATACAGTAAATAAAAGAAATTATGTAGTAAATTACTCAATACAGTAAATAAAAGAAATTATGAAGTAAATGACTCAATAATATAGAAATGGAAAACCTGTTGTATTTTGTAGATTAATTGGACTGGTGATTTTCAGCAGAAAGAAAAACTAAGACTTCTTACTGTAAATGGATACAAACTAACTTTTCTAGCTCCTACTTCAACAGCTTTAGTGGGATGTCAATGCATCTTTTGTGGAACCACCTTTCACACTTCTGGGATCCCAACCAAAGAAAATTTGCTCCCTTTTCTTTGCAGGTCCCACATTTATTAAGTTCACTTTTGCTGTCATCACTTTTACTCATACATCGCTGAAATCACTCTCACTATCATTGTCTTCAGCTAACCTTTGCTTTTTGGCAGTGCTCTTGCCTTTATCCTTTCCTTTTCCTTTGCTTCCTGTTGCCAGTTTTTTTGCCTCCCTTTCCCTTTTACGCTGCTCCTCTTTCTCTTCAAATAGCATTTTTTTTCTGTCTTTCATCTCCAGGTATTTTATGTAATCCTCACTGTTGGCTACCTTAAGAATTGTTGGATCTTTTACTTTTGTTTCTTTGTCTAGTTGGAGAAGCTTTAAATCAAGCTTCCATGGCAATTCGTTGTAAAATACAGATGAAGTTTGTAATATTTCCCGCCGTACAGTGTCTGATGTTTGCTCAGCAATTCCTGGTGGTGGTGTTGTAGAGGCAATCCCAGATGGGCCAGGTAAAGATATGTCACTACTAGGTTGGAACTGAAGCCCACTTGTAGAGGGAACTGCTTGTGGGAAAGGTACAATCTCACGGCCAACTGCAACAGGCTGGGTTTGTCCAGCATATGGATTCATGGAAGCAGTACAAGGCTGAATGGTCTGAAGTTCCTTCAAAATCCTATACAATGTGCCTGAGTCATCAACCCAACCTACATCACTCTTCCTGGTTTTGTAAACTGCTAATTCGTACAGTGGGATCAGAGCCCATAAACGCAGCAGTGTTGATCTTTGTCCCACAATAAAACCTTGCTTGTAGATTTCCTCGGGAGATGTGGATCCTACTACTGCTGTATTCGTAGAGGTCTCCTGAAGTTGGAAAGGAGAAGCATCTTGTTTTTCTGTCGAAACAAAGCTGGTGAGTTTGATGGCATTAGGGTTGAAAGGGACCAAACCTGTTGTCCGGAATCCACTTTTTATATTTGCAGCTAAATTACTTTCTTTGATGGCCTTCATTAATACATATGGGAAATATTTTTGAGGCATGTCCACGGCTGAAAGTTTCCCACAGGTTACTTCATACGCTTTTCTGTAACTTTCCTTGAGTGGCTTGAATACAGCGACATCAAGTGGCTGCATTATATGGGAGAAGTGGGGCGGAAGGTAGTACATAAAGATTTCCTTACTAAGAGCAAATTCAAAAGCTTCAAAATTCCTGTGGCTTGAATGACTATCCACAAATAAGAGAACAGGTTTTTTAATATTCATTTTCACAAGTTCCTTTTCAAATACATCTTCCAACCATCTGTGAAATAGGTCTGCCGTCATCCGCCCTGTATCAGAGCACCCTACACTATAAGATTCTGCTGCCAAATCCTGGTGCTGCACATAAACTGTTGGAGTTTTCCCTTTATTAATTATAAAGGGCCTCATGAAACCTCCATCGGCTGAAGCACAGCACAGAACAGTCATCATGAGCTTCCCCTTCCCCGTCCTTTTATAGGCAGACTGAGTACCCTTTTTAAGCAAACATTTGGAAGCCCTATCACGTCCGCTGATGACAATACCAGTTTCATCGCAGTTGAAAATTCGTGAAGAATTATCTGGGCTCAAAAAATCCTTTACATTTAGGCCCTTACTCCCTAAAAAGTCTTCCAAGTGTTGGAAAAAGGTGAAGATGTTTTCTGGAGTTATGGAAGGCCTAAAGTGACCAAGATTTTTTGATATTTGGTTGGACAACTCAGGGTGTCGCTTCAGGAATCTGGTCACCCATCCACAAGAGGGCAGATTATTGTTACGGAAAACTTTAATCTTCTTTTCATTAAGAATATGCTGGACTACCAATGGCAGACTCTTTTTGGTCTGAGGACGACCCATGCGAGCCATCTCAAGGCAATAGTATACTATATCCCTTTCTACATCACCAGGCAGCCATGACGTAGTCCTTGTTTGGCTCGCATCCATTCCCATTTGCGTATATTTACTTACAGTGGTACAGCCTATTAAATGTGTTTCAGCAGCCTGATGTATTGATCTTCTTGCTTCCACATCTACCAAAGCCTTTCCAACTCTCTCTTCAGTTTTCAAACGACAACTTCTTTGGAATGACCCCTGCACTTTCTCTCCTACTGTATCAGGCTCGCCCTCTTCAACCTTCAAGCCTTCTGAACCTTCAGACAAATTTGTCCCTGTATGTTCAGCCATGCCTTGATCAAAGCCTACAACAAAAGAGAGAAAAATATGGACATTAGGGTATTGCTTAAGCCAGTCTATGACTGCTCTTATGGTACAACCAAATCATTTAACACAAATACACTTTCAAATTCCCTACACAATTTCAATAATAGTTAGGCCTGAGGTTGCCAGATGTCTCATTTTTGTTTTTGAGACGTACTAAATTTGATCATTTTGTCGCCTGTCCCACAATGACCCTTCTGGGACACCCTTATTGTCCCAATTTTAGTTCATAGAAATAATTCCTACTTGATTATCGATTATTAATTTTCCACGGTATTCTCCTTTTGTTTAGTTTCTGAATTTTTACACTGATTATAATTTGCCAAATTAGTTCCCACTTTTTAATACCCCCATTAAAATTCATATTTTATACACTTAACGTATGTGATAATTGTCTCTTATGTTTTTATAATATATTGGTCTGGGAGTGCTTATAGGAAAGAAATTATGTATGGTGAGAAATTGTCAGTGTCCCGGAGTTCTAATCTTTTAACCTGGCAACCTACTTAGGCAATTTCCACATATTTGGGTGACACTAACCCACTCTTACTTTTAACTTATTAGATTTGCAGTCCCGGGTTACGACGGTCTCGGCTTATGATGTTCCGAGGTTAAGGCGCTTTTCAATTATATTCATCAGAAATTATTTCCAGGGTTACGACACCTACAACACTGATCTGGCAGATGAAATATGACACCAAAAAAGCTAAATAATCAATATTTGAAGTTTTTTTTTGATGAAAAATGCAATAAGAATGCACCCAAAGCATTAAAATACCAAATTTGTAACTAATTTGTATTTTTCATAACTAACAAACCTGAGGTCTTAACATTAGGATTTACTAGCGCCAAGCTGGAAACCGGTAGAATTAAAATTCCACTTGTGAGATCCAGGGACTAATGGCATCTATACCAGGTCACGGGGCATGTATACCCAGAATGCCCACGGCTACCTGTGACCCACCAGTTATATTTCTAACCCAGTTTAGACTGCTAGAGGGGTGGTTCGAGGTGGGCCTTTACCTGTTAAGACCTCAGGTTTGTTAGTTATGAAAAATAAAAATTAGTTACAAATTTGGTATTTTAATGCTTTGGGTGCATTCTTATTGCATTTTTCATCAAAAAAAAACTTCAAATATTGATTATTTAGCTTTTTTGGTGTCATATTTCATCTGCCAGATCAGTGTTGTAGGTGTCGTAACCCTGGAAATAATTTCTGATGAATATAATTGAAAAACATTAGGATAGACTTACTATTGGAGGGAGGTAAGTCTCTACAACTGACTGGGAGTTTGCCACCTTATCCATTTCCGAATATATAGGGAAATTCTAAGAGAATGGACAATGAACCTAGGACCAAAGATATAAGCGGATCTATTGGTTTTCCCCCACTGGGTGTAGATACCATTCTACTGTTTACTCTTGTCCCTTGCAACTGGATCCACCTTCACCCCTCTTTTCCCTATTATCCAGAGGGGTGTGTTGCTACTGAAAAGTATATCATAACCTAAGATAGCTTCACAGTATGGCTGACCACCTCACCTGCATCTAGTCCGTTCCAGCACATGACGGTACTCTCCTTCATATTGCCCGTAGTTAAAGGAGTAGGAAGAAAGTAGTAAAGAAAAAAGGCCAGTCATCCCATTCATTCTACTTTCATACCTTCATCTTAGACTAGACGCAAACTGACCAGCCAGGGCATGGATGAACTATATCACTTGTTGGGCCGCCACCACTGGACCCAAGGAAAAGGTGTCCAAGGATCTATGGGCAACATCTTTCAAATAAAATGAGGTGAAAGTTGTTTGGCGTTTCCACACACCAGCTTTCAGAATTCTATCCACAGACATGTTCTTCTTAAATGCCAGGGAAGCACTCACGCCCCTGATGTCATGAGCTCTAGCTCCCTCCTGGCTATCTGACCCTCTGTCTTCTGCCGTATAAGCATCTCTGATCGTCTCCCTTAGCCAAAACAATATTGTATTCCTGGACACTTCCTTCTTGTTCCGTCCTGTACTTACGAACAACCTCCGGCACCCCGGCCTGAGGTGCCTTGTTCTCTTTAAGTACTCCCTTAGTGCCCTGACGGGGCACAGGAGCATCTCAGCTTTGTCGTTGTCTACAAAGTCTGCCAAGGAAGGTATGGTAAAGGAGTCGAATCTGCCGTCCAGTATTGTTGGATTTTGGGTCTTGGCCACGAATTCTGGGACAAACTCAAATACCATTGATCTCCAACCTCTCGAGTGCTTTATGAGATATGAGAGGCCATGTAGCTCCCCCACCCTTTTGGTTGAAGCCACGGCCAATAAGAAGACTGTCTTCAGGGTCAGGCTCCTATCCGTGGACTGCCTTAGTGGTTTGTAGGGGGGTTTTGTCAGACTACTCAGTACCTTGGTCAGATCCCAATCTGGGGCTTTTAGCTCCTTTGGTGGGCATGACTGTTCAAAGCTTCTCATCAGCACGGCCAACTCCCATGAAGACGATATGTCCACTCCTTTCATTCGTAAGACTGAGGCTAGAGCCGCCCTGTACCCCCTTCACTGCAGATACAGACATATGTTTTTCTGTTCTGAGATATATCAGAAAGTCTGCTAACTGCTGAATAGTGGTACCGAGTGGAGACAAGTTCCCTCTACGACACCAATCACAGTATGCTGACCACTTTCCTTGGTATACCGTCGCAGATGATTTTCTGATATTACCTGCCATCTGAGTTGCTGCTTTCTGCGAAAACCCTCGCGCTCGGAGGAGATACTTGACAGTCTCCACCCGTGAAGCGATAGGGACTTCACCGACTGGTGGTACCTCTCCACGTGCGGCTGACAGTAGGTTGCTCCATGGAGGTAACTCTCTTGGCACATCTACTAGGAGTTCCAGTAGGTCTGGAAACCACTCTGCTTTCGGCCATAACGGGGCTACCAGGGTCATCTTGAGGTTCTGAGACCGCATTACCCTGTTCAGAACCTGACGGATTAGACAGAATGGAGGAAATGCGTACACATCCAGATTGTCCCAGGGGTGTTGTAGCGCATCTTCTGCTACTGCCTCTGATCTGGGACTACTGAACAATACACTTCCAACTTTTTGTTGTACCTGGTTGCGAATAGGTCTATGATCGGTCCTTCCCACAACATGAGCATCCTGTCCACTACCTGTTGGTGCAGGGACCACTCCGTTCCCAGAATCTGATCCCTGCGGCTCAACTTGTCGGCCACTATGTTTCTTTTTCCCGGAATATACCTGGCCTTGATGTCTACCAGGTTCTCTATAGCCCACTGGTGAAGTTGAACTGTCATCACATGTAACTGCCGAGAAACTAGGCCTCCTTGCTTGTTTATATAAGCTACTACTGTGGTGTTGTCTGACATCAATACCACTGAGTGTCCCTTTACTCTCTCCCTGAATTCCTGTAGAGCTAGAAAAGCTGCTTTCAACTCCAGCACGTTTATATGGAGTTCTCTGTCCTTGCAACTCCATTTTGCTGACACCATCAACTCCTCCATATGGGCTCCCCAGCCTTCTAGTGACGCATCCGAGAACAGCAAGAGGTCTGGAGAGGATTGTTGAAGGGGGACACCCACTGTCAGATTGTCGTCGTTCACCCACCACAGCAAGTCTTTCCTCACTTCTGCCGACAAGGGAATTTGCTCGTACGGGTGATCTACTATTGGTGACCAAAACTCCTTCATCCTCCATTGTAGGGACTGAAGGTGTAGCCTTCCTTGTGGTACTAGCTTCTCCAGGGAGGTTAGGATTCCCAGCACCACCTGCCACTGTCTTGCTGGCTGTGTCTGTTTTCCCAGAAAGGCATTCACCACTTGTTTGCATTCCTCTATTCTTTGGTCTGTCGGGAATACTTTGGCTTGTGTTGTGTCTATCACCATTCCCAGATATTCCAAACGTTGACTTGGATCCAACTGCGACTTCTCCTGATTTACCACTATACCTAGGCTGTGACAAAGCTGCAGGAGGGCCGCCCTGTCCCTGATTAATTTCTCCCTGGACTTTGCTATCACCAGCCAATCGTCCAGATATCTTATTAGCCTGATCCCCTGAGCATGCGCCCACGCCGACACGAGGGTGAACACTCTTGTAAAAACTTGAGGAGACATTGTCAATCCGAAGCACAGGACCTTGAATTCGAAAGCTTTCCCTGCAAGACTGAAGCGGAGAAATTTCCTTGAAGACTGATGGACTGGTATCTGAAAGTATGCGTCCTTTAGATCGACTGTCAGCATAAAGTCTCCGATTCTGACTGCTTGTAGAACCGTTTTCGGAGTTTCCATCTTGAAACTGGTTTTCCTTATAAACAGATTCAGCGTTGACAGGTCTATTACTGTCCTCCACTCCCCGTTGGCTTGGTGGTACCAGAAAATCCTGCTGTAGAAGCCTTTTGCCGGACTGCATACTTGTGCACAGCTCCTTTTTCCATCATCTTCTTCACTTCGTCCTGAAGAATAGTGGCCTTCTGAGATTTGTGGGCATAAGTGACGTGGGGTAATGGTTGATCTGTCATGGGGGCGGGGTTACCTCGAACGGGATCAAATACCCGATCCTGAGAACGTCCACCACCCACTGCTCTGCCCCTAGTTCCTGCCACACCTTCCAGTGATTTGCCAGGCAACCCCCCACTGGTGTGGCCGAGTGATGGGAGGTGCCCATCCTATCTTCTTGAGCCTCTCCCTCTTCCCCTATTGCCCCTTCCCCTGTTGTTTCTATTGTGAAAGGGCCGATGAGTTAGCCTCTTTGGGGAAGAGGGTCTTGTGACTCTATTAGGGATGCTATGTCTCACTGTCTTCTTTCGAGACATCTGCTGTTGTCTTCCCTCCAAAGGAGTAGTTTGACTGTTAGACGTTTTCCTAACTGCCTGTTGCACCAACCTATCGTTAGTGTCCATCCTTCTTCTATCTATCGCCTCTTCCAGTATGACCTCTGGCAACAGCAGTTGCGATTCCAAGATATCCCCATTCCTCATTGCTAACAGGGAATCCAAATCCACATTGCGGCTTAGTCTAGCCAACGCTGCATCTCTCCTCATTAGCAGGATATTTGCCCAAACATTGGCACTTACGTTTGTCAGGTACGCAATCGCCTTGGAACCTGACTGTAGTAATCAAATGAACAATGGTTCATCCACTACTTTTCTTGTTGCTTCCGAGGATGCAATCTTCGCCACTGCTGTTGACCAAAGGTCTAACCAAGAAGCAGCCTGAAAGACAGAAGAAGCTGTTGCTTCTAACATAGCAGCCTCTTGGTACGTCATCGAAGGGCACTCCATTTTAACCTGATCCAAGGTTAATCCAGGCTTTAACCTTACAACATTAGGGTTCATTTGTCTAGACAGCAAAGGGACCTTCGGTGTCGTATAATATTTCCTTTGCTTTATCATTGGAGGGGGAATAAATTTAAATGATCTATTAGATCTTAAGGAATTATCCCTCCCTGCAATCTTTGCGTTTACGTGTTGCAAGACCGATTCCGCATGACTCAAACAAGGCAATTCATACGACACCTTGGTATCCCTCTTTAGTCCAAATGCCATGTCAATTCCAGGCGGAAGCATACTGGCCGGTGTTTCTGTCTTCTCCGAAAGGTTATTGAATTGACGAATCAAATCAATCACCTCTGCATACGAGGCCAGAAACTCTTGGTTTTCTCCTTTCTCCGGCTCTAGTGTACCATTCTCCGTCACAAGGGATGTTGTCTCGCCCCTATCTTCTGACAGACGGCCCGGAATTCCACGGCCGCGGTCTCTTTGATCTTTGCTGGCCGCTGTTGGCTCGATCCCGGATAGTCAGCAGGGGAACGAGAACGTCTCACTCTCTCTCTGCTCATGGATCTAAAGACTGATATAAGTTCGTCTCTATTAGTATTGGCATCGTTTTCGAGCGTCGGCGAGCCCGGCCTCGACCTTCTATCCAGACGGACACTGCCTTCCACGATCGTATCCGCCGAGGTTGCCAACTCTCTTTTTTCGTACTTTTAATAGGAGCCTTATCGTCCTTCGTACGTATTTTGAACGGCCTTACGGGCAAAACTGGGACCTGCATTCCATCCTCTGCTGCACCTTTCGCCGCCAACGTCGATTTTACCAGAGGTATCGTAGTTTTTGCGATCCGAACTGGCAACTCCATATCGGCCGCTAGTCCGCCGGCCGTCACCTCTCTCGCTTGTTTGGATTCTTGCGAACGGCTTCGTCTGCTAACCTTGTGCTTAATAGCCACTGACTTCCCGACCTTCCTGCTGACTTGGAAATGACAGTCTTGGTCCGAAGATGAGGAAGAATTGATTCTTCTCCTCTTAGCCCGAGGATCCGCCAGGAACTCCCAAATCCTCCTCCAACGCTTGACTGGCGCTCGCCGTGACGTTATCGGACTTAGCGATGACGCCGAACTAGAGGAAGAAGACGAAGAAGGCGAATCACACTTTTTCTTTTTGTCTCTCTTATTCATTCTCTTCTCTATATCCTGTAATTTCTGCATTACAGTTTGCATTGACGGGTCAGAAGGCGTATTAGCGTCTGGGTGCAGCGAAATAGGCCGAGAATCGGTCTGTGACGTCATCACGCCTGCCATATCGGAGTGTGACGTATGTTGTGACGTCATCCCTCTCGTAGGGAGAGACTGAGAGGTTTCTGCTGGCAACCGCACGTTTGCTGCCAAACTATCTCCCACGTTCTGCATCGCTGTAAACACTGAGTGTGATTGTGAAGCCGCGGCATTAATTCTCATAAATTGCAAGCCTGGGGGATGAGGAACATTCAGCGCTGCCGGACCCTGCTGGAACCGTGACGTCATATAATGCGCAAGCAGACCATCCAAGGTTGGTACGCCTGGTAGGCCTAGCGCTGACCACGTACCATCTAACCTATGCGCTTGAGGAGCAGGAGCCTGGAACAAAGATGGCGGATCTCCCCCTCTACTTGCTGGGAACAAAGGAGAGTGCATATTATTCATAAGATTACCCAAGGCCCCTCCTGACGTTTCCGATACTGAACCGCTAGGAGAAACCGAAGGGGTATGAGACAAATCAAAGCAGGTGGAGAAACATATGGAGCAGCCTGGTTTATTGCCGATACAAAAGAAACCGGTAAGGTTTGGTCATCCAAAGATGGCATCACCACCTTCCTTTTGTATTGGCTTTTCCCATAGAACTTCTTCCACTGTTCCACCGACCAACCGCGACAAACAGAACATGGATTAGTAACCGTACATAAGTTTTCCCTGCACCTACTACACGCTGGATGAGGATCTGTCGACACCGAAGTTAGGAACCTAGAACATGGAAAGCCACTGACTCCTGGGCATTTCCTTTGTCTCCTCTTCGAAACGGTAGACGATCCCGATGTTGAGGCAAAATTCTCCATCATACCACGTATACACTTACCTCACACTGATCACACTCGGAGAAAGAAAAGGTAATAGGAATGAAAAAATGAAAAATGAAATGGATAAAGAACGGGCAAACTGAAAAACCGGCTTTAAATCAGATAGACAGTAACACGTCTTATCTTAAAGGCGGTAGGAAAATAACTGGTGGGTCCCAGGTAGCCGTGGGCATTCTGGGTATACATGCCCCGTGACCTGGTATAGATGCCATTAGTCCCTGGATCTCACAAGTGTAATTTTAATTCTACCGGTTTCCAGCTTGGTGCTAGTAAATCCTAATGTTAAGACCGAAGGTTTGTTTCATATATGAACAAAGTAAGGTTTTCTTAGGATTTTTGAAGATGTTCCGGCTTACGACGCTTTTATGGTTACAATGCATCTCAAGAATGGAACCCCTGTTGTAACCCGGGGACTGGCTGTAGTAATCAAACTTATAAATCTTACTGCTTTAAACTACTAGATGTAAGGCCCATCATCAGTGTATCAAAATCCTTTACACCCATGAACTTCTTTACCATTAAGTTTAACAAAGCGGAAACATTGCGTTCGCTACTGAACTGAACACATATAATACATATATGTATACATATAAACACACACATGTCTGTCTGTCTGTCTGTCTCTCTCTCACTAGCATATTGGGGGGTGGGGGGTGGGGGTGGGGGCTCGGGACTTGAGCATGTGCTCCAACCTAAGAAAAATGACAAAACAATAATGCTGAACATTTAGAAAACAGAAATGAGAGATATACCTAAAACTAGAAAAAAATATATATACATTTCAATAAATAAAAATTTGGGTTTTAAGAAAATAATTTAATGATAATAAATTTACTACCTGATATAACAGGCAACTGCTTCCCTTTCATAACAGACAATTGCTTCCCTTTTATAACTTAAACTATAAATAAAAATAAATAAATATATATATATATATATGAATATTTATCACATCACCGTGATTTCATATAAAATCATTTCGAGCTACCAAATGTCCTTTAAACCCCTTTAATTTAAACCGTATCTTTTAGTAAGTATATATACGTAGCACGCCAACGCTACCTGAGCCGTTTAGTACGTATATATACGGGGAGCGGAATTTTTTAGTTGATAATAATTTCGTACGCCCTATTGGATCAAACGCTCGAATCGGCTAGCATGGTGGAGGGGGTTCCATATCGATTCTAATTACAAATACGAGATCGGCGTTGATTTGAAATGGTCAGAATCAATATAAACCTTTAGCCTCTCTTGATAGCCGTTTCGGTAGCGTCACTGTCCGATCCTGATTTCGTTCCCCGTCCTACTGGACGCTGGTTCGATCCCATGGGGGTACGAAATTATCAACTAAAAATTCCCCCTCGGTACATATATGAAAATATATCAATTCCGAGGTAGAGCGAATTAGATATTAAAGGACATTTGTAGCTCGAATGATATATATATATATATATATATATATATATATATATGATATATATATATATATATACACCACACACACACACACACACACAGTAGAGCCTCGGTTCACGACCGTATTAGAATTCGACATAATCGGATTTCGCCACTAAATTTCCAATAAACTTTGTATCTGTTTTCAACCAAAAAACCAGTTTCCGACCCCCAACCATATGATGTTTGTAAACAAAACTGTTTCCGCCAGCTGCCGCTAGTTGGCGTCATCCAGTGCTACCAAAAGTAGTATAATTTCATGTTTTTTTAGCATAATTTGACCCAAGAATTGGAGCCTTGCATAATTTTTTTCACACTTAGGGTTCTAGTACAATTTTAGAATGTATTTTCACTAAAATTTTTAAATAAAATGCAGAAAATTCCTCAATTTCATACACAGCTATAATGAATATATGTATTTTCATAGTGAAATTGCCTCAAAAGCAGCACTAACAAATGAGTTAATTGCTAAGTTTGAACCCAACTAAGGAATGTTAAATTTTGTGAATATAAATAAATACCCACAGTGGCATGACAGTAGTGTTAATAATGTTTTTTCTTCATGCGTAAAGAATTACTTTTTTTCCTTTTTTAGGTTTTATTTTTTTCAGTAGTTATCAAAATTCTAATTATGTCTGAAAAGATTTTCACACAATTTTCAAGTATTTATTCATTGTGTATGTGATCTGTTAAAGAAAATTGGTGTTTCAGTGGCATGATAACGATCAAGTAATAAGTACATATGTTTTTCTTCATGTAGAGACTGGTTTGTTTGTTTACCTTTTTTTTTTTAGTTTTAATTTTTCAGTAAATATCAAAATGTTATATTTGAAGTAATTTTCACACATTTTCAAGTATTTATTAATTGTGTATGTGACCTGTTAAAGAAAAATGGTTCTCAGTGCCATGATAATGATGCAGTAATAAGTAAAATTTGTATGTTTTTCTTCACATTTGTATGTGTGATCTTCACACTTTTGTCAAATAGTATACTAGTGAGTGCATATCAAATAGTATACTAGTGATTGCGTATGTGATCTATTAAAGAAAAATGGTTTTTATTTCGAGTTTGTTAACATGTAAAGATCATTAATTACAATATTGTATGTTCGTCACTTTGTATCATTTCACCTAATATATAAATGTTTTAAATTTCCATTACATCGTTGTTTTAGCTCAAATGTATTAGAGAAATGAGATAATGATAGATGAATAGCATAATTCTGGCAAAAAATTGCACCATATTTGGCATAAATTCTTGCTTGGACAGACTAGCATAATTTAGCAAAACAACACTGGTGACGCCACTCAGCTTTGTTTAAAGTCCGCAGATATTGTTTACAAACATTCAAACGTGTCGTGTCTCGTACACCTTGCACGCATTTTGTTTGCTTTTTCGGTGGTATCAACTCTATATGCAGTTACCTTTTGATTCATCATGGGTCCCAACATTACTACTGGCTATCTATGTTCAAACCTTTTGCTATTGTTAATCTCTGAAATAATGGAAAAATGTTTACATGCCATCTCGTGTTTTCCTTCTTCAAAATGTTTCTGTCATTTCCAACTCCAAAATAAACCTTAAGTTTCGTCTATCCTCTCCTCTGCATGAAAGTGATGAGTGAAAAAAAGATTTAATCAAGCTCCCTTGCTTGATTTATTTTCAAGCGTAGACCTCTTCTAAAACCATGCTCACACTTGAGGCGCGCGTTTCAGTAGCAAATGCAAAACGTATTTAAGTGTTAGGTTTGGAGTGAAGGCAATGTTACGTATGTAGGTTACATGTGCGGTTCGGTAGCGAATGCAATCTTTAAGCTTTGTTAAGCTTGCTGGTAAAGAAGAGGTTAGCCATAGCTTAAATCAGAGAAGCCACTATGCCATATTAAGTGCGCAGTAATTAAAAAATTAAGACGAATCTTTTATGTCGTACTGTAATACGTCAATGTTTACGTGTAAGATTTGGTAGTGAAACCAGTTACATACGTAACATGTTCGGTTCGGTAGCAACGCAATCTAAGCTTTTTAAACTTGCCGGTAAAGAAGAGGTTAGCCTAAACTTAACTCAGAAGCCGCTACGGTATACATTAATTATAGAAATTAAGTAGATTCTTTTATGTCTACTGTAAAAATATGTCATTGTTTACGTGTGCCGTTCGTTAGCGAACGCAATCTTAAGCTTTGTTAAGCTTGCTGGTAAAGAGGAAGTTAGCCTTAGCTTAAATCAGAGAAGCCGCTATGGTATAGAATAATTATAGAAATTAAGACGATTCTTTTATGACGACTGTAAAAAGACATCAATGTTTACGTATGAGATCTGGTAGTGACACAGTTTACATATGTAACGCATGCACGGTAACGAACGCAATCTGTATGCTTGGTTTATAAGCATCCTCGTAAAAAAGAGGTTAGCTTGATATTAAACTCAAGAGATGCTGGTATGTAATGGTATAGTAATTATAGAAATTAAGAAGATTCTTTTACTTATATGTACGTATATATGTACCATGCAGTACCATAATAATTGTCAAAGTCCAATAAGCTTGAAACCAGCCCTGATATTGGACAATTTGCCGTAAAAGATGCACCTTTTTTATAAGGACATTTATGAAACAAAATCGTTAGTATCATAACATTTACTGAAAGACAATTTTCAAGCGATTTTGTATACAGTATTGCAGTCGACTCCGTATAAGATTTACCATAAATTAATATCGGATGTAAACATTTCTAGGCTTATAGCGACGACATGGTTTGTTTACTACCATAGTCCCGCTATAAACCACCAGGGCTGCGCTAAGGTTTGTTTACATCCTTAAATGCCGACCTACTGTAGGCAAATTTTTGTAAGTTTTTGATAAATATAAATTGGGTTAAATTTTAATAGTTTATTAATTTACTGTAATAATTAGACTTGCTTTTAAAAGTTTTTATTATGTTAGCAACACGTTTCATGCCTACCCACTACACTACGTTCTACTTACTATTTACCTAGGTAGCCTATGGCGCTTGGTCAACAATCAGTTGGACGCAGGACAGTTTTCTTTTATACTGTATATTATACATATAAAATTATAAATATGCGTTTAACCCTCTTACGCCAATTGGACGTATTAAACATCGAGTCAAAATGTCTCCCGTATGCCGATTGGACATATACGTCGACTCAAAAAAGTTTTTTAAAAATTCGCGGAAAAATACTTATAGGCCTACCAGCCGAAAACTTTTGAATCATGCGCCTTGGGGGATGCTGGGAGTTCACAGATCAAGGCGTTGTTTTGTTTACAATTGTTACGCAGGCGCGCAAGCGCGAATTTCTTTCTTATCGCACTAAAAAGTATCAGTGACACATCTCAAAAATTATTTAGTCACTTTGACATAATTTTTGCACCGTTTTAAATTATCCATTACATGGAGTATTATATAAGAAAATGTGCGCAATTTCATGTAGAATACAACAATAAAATACTCATGATTGTAGCTTTTATCAGTAACTTTGACTCCACCGAAATGGTCGAAAAACGCAATTGTAAACTAAAACTCTTATATTCTAGTAATATTCAATCATTTTCCTTCATTTTGCAACAAATTGGACGTCTCTAGCACAATATTTCGATTTATGGTGAATTTATGAAAAAACTTTTTCCTTACGTCCGCGTGGTAACTTTCGATAAATTTTTTTGTGCGATTGTCCTAATGTTTGCACCATTTTAAATTTGCCGTTAAATAAAGTTTTATATATGGAATTGTGCGCAATTTCATGCACAATACAACTAAAAACAATCCATGGTTGTAGCTTTTCTCTTTTTCAAAATATTTGCATATAAATCACGATAAATAGAAGAAACCACGTTTGGTCAACTTTGACTCTACCGAAATAGTCGAAAAACACAATGTAAGCTAAAACCATTATATTCTAGTAATATTCAATCATTTACCTTCATTTTGCAACAAACTGGAAGTCTTTAGCACAATATTTCGATTTATGGTGAATTTATTAAAAAAAAAAAAAAAAAAAAAAAAAAAAAAAAACAAAAAAAAAAAAAAAAAAAAAAAAAAAAATCCTTACGTCCGCGCGGTAACTCTTCCCAAAAAAATCAGAAATTTTTTCGTACGATTGTCGAAATGTTTGCACCATTTACAATTAGCCGTTACATAAAGTTTTATATATGAAAATATGCGCAATTTCATGTAGAATACAACGAAAAATTATTGAAAATTGTAGCTTTTCTCTTTTTCGAAATAGATGCATATAAATCCCGATAGATAGAAAAAAGCCACGTTCGGTAAACTTTGACTCTACCGAAATAGTCGAAAAATGCAATTGTAAGCTAAAACTCTCACAATCTAGTAATATACAGTCATTTATCTTCATTTTGAAACAAATTCGAAGTGTCTAGCACAATATTTAGATTTATGGTAAATTTAAAAAAAAAAAACTTTTTTTCCCTCCGCGCGCCGATTCGCGGCCGCAAATTTCCGAAATGCGTACGTCGCATTATCCTAATATTTGCTCCTTTTCATGTTAGGCATTTTATAGAGTTTCATATATGAAAATGTGCAAAAATTCATGAAGAATACAAACAAAAATATTTGAAGGTTGTAGCTTTTCTCATTTTTGCAATATTTGCATTTAAAAAATATATATATAAAAATTTCGACATTCGGTCAACTTTAACTCGTCCGAAATGGTCGAAAACTGCAATTCTACGCTAAAACTCTTACAGTATCGTAATATTAAATCATTTGTCTTCATTTTGAAACAAAATGGAAGTCTCTAGAACAATATTTAGATTTATGGTGAATTTTTGGAAAAAACTTTTTTTTACATCCGCGCGTTATCAATTCATGCATCATTTTGTGATGATATTTTTTCTGTGTTGCTTTGCTCGTTTTACAATGTGATATATATCAAAATGATCGCAATTTAGTGTAAAATACAACGAAAAAAAGTAACTCGTTAGCTTTAACTTTTTTTGCACAGCTCGATTTGAATACAATTATGTATGAATTTTTTTAGTCGCTACCATATATCGCATTTTTTATATATAATAGATATTTTTTTTTAATTTCTGATGGTTTGCATACTAAACTTCAGGCAATGACAAAAAAAGGAGCCAAAAATGAACTCTTAATCTTGAAAACTAAGCGCGCTGTGATTTTTTGAAAAAAATATTTTTTCAGCTTCCGCGCTCGCTCCAAACCCACCTCGGCATACGGGAGACGTTTTGGTTTTTAGGGCTTAGGCGTAAGAGGGTTAATATGATATTTATTTAACTTTTAACTTATTTAGTTTTAATTTACATGTAATGTATTGTATAAAAAGGCAAGGTTATGGTAATAACTGATGGTCAAGAACGGATTAATCCATTTTCAGCTATTTCTTATGGGAAAACTTGATTCAGTTCTCGAAATAATCGAATTTCGACGCCCCTTCTGGAACGAATTAGCGTCGAGACCAGAGGTTCTACTGTGTGTATATATTATATATGTATATATGTATATATATAATATATATATATATATATATATATATATATATTATATATATATATATATATATACACACACACACACAGTAGAACCTCTGATCTCGATGCTAATTCGTTCCAGAAGGGGCGTCGAAATTCGATTTCGAGAACTGAATCAAGTTTTCCCATAAGAAATAACTGAAAATGGATTAATCCGTTCTTGACCATCAGTTATTACCGTAACCTTGCCTTTTTATAAATACATTACATGTAAATTACAACTAAATAAGTTAAGTTAAAAAAATATCATATTAACCCTCTTACGCCTAAGCCCTAAAAACCAAAACGTCTCCCGTATGCCGAGGTGGGTTTGGAGCGAGCGCGGAAGCGGAAAAAATAATTTTTTCAAAAAATCACAGCGCGCTTAGTTTTCAAGATCAAGAGTTCATTTTTGGCTCCTTTTTTTGTCATTGCCTGAAGTTTAGTATGCAAACCATCAGAAATTAAAAAAAATATCATTATCATATATAAATAATGCGATATATGGTAGCGACTAAAAAAAATTCATACATAATTGTATTAAAATCGAGCTGTGCAAAAAAAAGTTAAAGCTAACGAGTTACTTTTTTTTCGTTGTATTTTACACTAAATTGCGATCATTTTGATATATATCACATTGTAAAACGAGCAAAGCAACACAGAAAAAATATCATCACAAAATGATGCATGAATTGGTAACGCGCGGATGTAAAAAAAATGTTTTTTCCAAAAATTCACCATAAATCTAAATATTGTTCTAGAGACTTCCATTTTTTTTCAAAATGAAGACAAATGATTTAATATTACGATACTGTAAGAGTTTTAGCGTAGAATTGCAGTTTTCGACCATTTCGGACGAGTTAAAGTTGACCGAATGTCGAAATATATATATATATTATATATATATATATATATATATATATAAAATATATAATATATAATATACATATATGTAAAATATATATATACAGTGGTACCTTGAGATACAAAATTAATCATTTCCGAGGCGGCCTTCGTATCAAGAGTTTTTCATATCTTGAACCGCATTTTACATGTAAAATGGCTAACCAGTTCCAAGCCCTCAAAAAACACCCCAGTAAATTTCATAATAAAGTTAAATTGACTTATAAACAATGAAATACTACAACAATTTGGACCATTCAATACCTAACTTAATACGTACTAGTAGTACTAATATGTATGTACCTGTAAATAAAGTATTAGTGTACATGGTATACAAGAAATACTGTACGTACATACGTAAGTATGTAGTAAAATGTGGACGCTTACCTTTCCAGTGAGGCTATCTCGGAAAGTGGCGACAGAGGAGGAGGACATATGGCAGATACATATACTTAACTTTACAAAACACAAAAAATGTCAGGAAAACATAAACTAAACTTTACGAAACATTAAAAAAATGGTAACCCTTAACTTTACAAAAAACTCAAAATTAAATTTTTTTTATTTTTTTTTTATTTTAACATTTTCCTTTTACTTTTTATTCTTTATTTATTTATTTATTTATTTAATATGTTTTTTTTTTATACAAAATTTCAACTTCTTCACCACTTTCAACTTTGTTTTTTTTTTGTAGTATCACTTGGTTCTTTTTTGTAGTATCACTTGGTTCTTTTTTGTAGTATCACTTGGTTCTTCCTTTTTGCTTACTCCTACTAAAGGCCTCTAAAAAATAACTATCCAAGGAAGATTCCTTCTACTTGCTTTTGACAATGTTCCTGAAACGACTCGGGCAAACGTCATCAAACTGTGCAAGCATACGACCTGTGTAAGCCTTTCGGGTGTCCCTTTTCTACGAATGATTGCACCTTATGAAAAGCAGCTAAAGCATCCTTAATTTCTGCCGTTGTCATAGAGTTGTCTTCCTCCTCCTCGCCGCTGCTAGAGAACTCTTCTTGAACGACACCATGGACTTGCCAAGTGCAATGATCTCGCCAAGATCTGGTTGCAAAACAGTTTCAGGATCATCAACTGATCCTGAATCTGCAGCACCAGCTTCCCCAATGTCGAATCCCTCGAAGTCTCGGGCGGATACGGCATCAGGAATTCATGGTTCGCCTCGAAACCTCCTGCCAACCTTGGTCGATGATTCGGATGCATATCACGATATCGAAATGCTCCTTCCAAAATTCATGCAAGGCGAGGTTTGTGGTATCAGTGACGTTGAAACATCTCTTGAAAAGATGTTTCGTATACAGCTTCTTGAAGTTCGATATCACTTGGTGGTCCATGGACTGGAGGAGAAGGGTGGTGTTAGGCGGAAGCTAAAGAACCTTGATAAACGAATACTACGCTAGGATATCTTCCTCGAGCCCAGGAGGGTGAGCAGGGGCATTGTCCAACAACAGCAGACATTTCAGAGGAAGGTGCTTCTGTTCAAAGAATTTCTTCACTGTTGGGCCGAAACACAGATTTACCCACTCGATGAACAAAAGTCTCGTTACCCAGGCTTTCACATTAGCCCTCCACATCACTGGAAGCTTCTCCTTAACCCTTAAACGCTGAAGCGGTAAAAAAAAAAAAATGTCTCACGTGTGCCGGAGGTCTTTCAGAGTGAGAGCGGAAGCGGAAAAAATATTTTTTTCAAAAAATCACAGCGCGCTTAGTTTTCAAGATTAAGAATTAATTTTTGGCTCCTTTTTTTGTCATTGGGTGAAGTTTAGTATGCAACCATCAGAAGTGAAAAAATGATCATTATCATATATAAATAATGCGATATATGATAGCGCAAAAACTAAATTTCATATATAATTGTATTCAAATCACGGTGCGCAAAACGGTTAAAGGTAACAAGTTACTTTTTTTTTCGTTGTAATGTACACTAAATTGCGATCATTTAGGTATATAACACATTGTAAAACGATAAAAGCAACACAGAGAAAATATTATCACAAAATAATGCATGAATTCGTAACGCACGGACGTAAACAAATATTTTTTTCAAAAATTCACCATAAATCTAAATATTGTCCTAGAGACTTCCAATTTCTTTCAAAATGAAGACAAATGAATGAATATTACCATACTGTAAGAGTATTAGCTTACAAATGCAGTTTTTTTACCATATCTGACGAGTTAAAGTTGACCGAATGTCGAATTTTTTATATATTTTTTTTATATATATGCAATTATTTTGGAAATAAGAAAGGCTACAACCTTCAAATATTTTTCGTTTAATTCTACATGAAATTGCGCATATTTTCATATATAAAACTCTATGAAATGCCTAATATGAAACGGAGCAAATATTCCGAGAATGGGACGTACGCATATCGGAGATTTGTGGCGGAGAATCCGCGTGCGGAGGGAAGGAAAGTTTTTTTTTTTTTTTTTTTTTTTAATTCACCATAAATCTAAATATTGTGCTAGAGACTTCGAATTTGTTTCAAGATGAAGATAAATGACTGAATATTACTAGACTGTAAGTTTTAGCTTACAATTGCGTTTTTTGCGACCATTTCGGTAGTCAAAGTTGACCGTAACGTGTTTTTTTTTCTATTTATCGTAATTTATATGCAAATATTTCAAAAATGAGAAAAGCTACAACCTTCAATTATTTTTTGTTTTATTCTACATAAAATTGTGCACATTTTCATATATAAAACTTTATGTAACGGCTAATTTAAAATAATGCAAACATTACCTCAATCGCGCGAATGATTTTTTCGGAAGTGTTACCGCGCGGACGTAAAGAAAATGTTATTTTTTTCATAAATTCACCATAAATCGAAATATTGTGCTAGACACTTCCAATTTGTTGCAAAATGAAGGTAAATGCTTGAATATTACTAGAATATGATATTGTAATGATACAATTAAGTTTGTTCATACTTACCTGGCAGATATATATATAGCTGTATTTTTCCGAATCGACAGAAATTTAAACACTTACGACACACGCAGTGGGAGTCAGGTGGTTAGTACCCATTCCCGCCGCTGGGAGGCGGGTATCAGGAACCATTCCCATTTTCTAATTCATAAATTTTTATTTTGACACTGTCCCTCCGAGGGGAGGTGGTGGTGGGGGGTACTTGATTAATATATATCTGCCAGGTTAAGTATGAACAAACTTAATTATATCATTACAATATCATTTTGTTCATGAAACTTACCTGTCAGTCTTGAATAGAAATTTGCTCTTACAGAATGTTGGTATATCCACCTGGAACATGAACATAAAGTATTATCAAAATAGAACAGTAAATAAGCACGTAATAACAAAAAAAAGAGCAACAACTAAAGCGGAAGCCCCGCCGATAAATATGGAAATCGCAAATTTTATAGTATATCTCTCAAAAATTGGTCGATGTCGTTTTCTAACATTAGTTTCATCACAGAAAACAACTTTAGGGGTATCTAAACTAATTTTTCAAGTTTCTTGTCCTCAGAAAAAATCAATTTTTTGCTTTTTCTCTGGTTTGGTTTTTTATATATAAAGTTACTATAAGGCTTTATTTTTACCTTCATTTATCTGGTGTTCATATCTTTTATTTGTAAAATGTAATAAGTGAATGAATAAATAAATACAGTATATGATGATGTAACTGGTTTTATACTTAGGTAGAAGTTATTACATGTTTACGCTTGTCTGGTTTTGTGATTTTTTGTTGAGACGCAGTTCATCTGTCACCTACAAACTACTATGTAGATAAATGAAGTTTTTATTGTAAAACTAATATTGTAATACCTACCTGAACACCTGAACTAGCCCTGGTCACTTACCAGCCCGAACCATCATTTATTAAAAATTTACCAAATCTTTGGTTAAAATAAACGATCAGTGTTGCCAATCTCCTGGCAAACACCCTCGTTACCTAGTTACCAGGCCACCGCTAGTAGCCCTGCCTCACGGGCCGGTCACACCTGCCCTCTCACGTCAATCATAACTCAATAACTCTGTATGAGAAGGGAGGAGGGTGGGAATCATTCAGGTGTTCAGGTAGGTATTACAATATTAGTTTTACAATAAAAACTTCATATTGCAACACACCCCCTGAACACCTGAACTAGCCCGATTAACAACATTAATTTGGAGGTGGGGAATCAAATCTGCCCGGCCCTCCACTGTACCAGTTGTCAGTCAATATAATTGAGTACACGAGTCAGTCTCAAGTTCATTTGTCACTCGTCCAAGCTAATCTCCCATGTGTGGCCTTCTAGGCCTCCCATATGTGGGAGGGAAAAAACTCCTGCACCTCTACCCTAAGGTCAAAACTCATTAAGTGCAGGAGGGATACAAACCTGTTTCCTCTCCTCAGCTGGCTATGTGCCTCACCTGAGTAGAGGAAAAACTGAAGACCTCCCATGTGGCTCTCGGCCTCTCATGTATGGAGGGAATCTGAAGACCTCCCATGTGGCTCTCGGCCTCTCATGTATGGAGGGAATCTGAAGACCTCCATGGTCTCGGCCTCTCAATGATGAACTGCCTCCATGTGGCCTTAGGTCTCTCATGTAGTGAGGAGACAACCATGTCCATCGGTGCGTCTGCGACGGTGTCGTCGATCGTAGTGATGTCCTCTCTTGTAGTGTTGTACCTGCCTGTCTGTACTCTGCCTGGTTGGCATTTGAAAGAATACCCTCAGATAGACCTAGACATGTTCTTTCCTATCTGTCCTAATACTTAAAATCCTCTTGTGATATATCATATCATGAATACCTTATACATATTCCTAATAGTCGCTCCCAACTCTAATACTAACTCAGACAGCAAGATTGTTGGGTTTAAAAATAGAATTTAGGCCAAAGGCCGAGTATTGGGACCTATGAGGTCAGTCAGCGCTGAAGGGAAATTGACAAAGTTTGAAAAGGTGTGAAAGGAAGAAAAAACCTCTGTTACACAATGAGTCCAGTGTTAGGAGAGCGTGGAAAATGGGATGAGAGAATATGGAGAGAATATGAAATCAGAAAAGTAGAGAGAGAGAGAGAGAGAGAGAGAGAGAGAGAGAGAGAGAGAGAGAGAGAAACACAATCGTCTAGGATGAAGAGAAATATAAAATCAGGGAAGAGAGAGAGAGAGAGAGAGAGAGAGAGAGAGAGAGAGAGAGAGAGAGAGATTACGATCATCTAACATCTCCACCTCCGCAAATGCACCCTCTAAGTAAAAGGGTATTATCTTAACGATAATATACTCGTATAACTCCGTACAGCTATGAACACCGAACGAGAACTTGTTGCTAATGCGATCGACTCCTATAAACAACATCACTTTATTGTATTGATCAGCGTGTGACAGTAATCGAATCCGATAGCAACATCGGTTAATGTATTCATCCGCGTAATTACTGTATTCATGTTATAAATCCAGCTGAAGCTAATAAGGCAAAATTACGTGCATCAGCAATCTGGACAGAAGTCCCGAGCTTTTGTATGAATTCCAACGCAGCCGTGGTAAAAGAATCTAATAGCATGAAAGAGCTCATTACTGTTGTTTTCACACAGACAAAGGATTAATAACGTATATAAAGTGTAAGGATTAGATTAGATTAGATTATAAAATTTTTGGCACATAGCCAAGCGCCGGAGCCGAGGGGCCATTCAGCGCATATATATCTTTAAGAATAAAAGTCACTGTCGTACAAACAAACATACACACAACCGATTAACATACAAATCATTCATTCATAAAAACCAAACAAGAAGCCTAAAACAATTAAGAGAAAAATTAAAATTCATAAAAAGACCAATATTTTTTTAAAAATGTCATAATTTGCTCTGCCTGAGCATCTTCACCTAAAATATCGCCAAGATATTTGCCAGCAAACAAGCTCTACGTTGGTTTCAAAATGAGGGCACTCCACCAAAATATGCACCACAGTCAAATCCACATGACAGGTGGAACAGCGAGGAACCTGCCTATCCGCTCCACTCATCATTAGATACCCGTGAGTATATTTAGTGTGGCCAATACGTAATCTAGTTAAAACTATCTCAGACCTTCTATCCATCCGGCTATGAGGCCAAGGATGAACAGAAGGCCTAATCGACTTTAATTTAAGATTATTATCTAAAGTAGACCAGTGGGCCTGCCACTGGTCTCTACAATATAATCGAATGGTACTTTTAAAATCTGAAACAGGGACGCCCATGTTGGAAATGTGCCTAAGCCTAGTTGCAGCCTTAGCAGCAGCGTCGGCTCGCTCATTCCCAACAATTCCAACATGGGACGGAGCCCAACAAAACCTAACAGAAAAATCCTCTTCTATTAATTAAAAGATAAAACCAATCTTGTACTTCTTGCACTAAAGGGTGGCAAGAGACTAGGCTTTTGGAGAGAGAAGATTTAAAACACTCAAAGAGTCGGTCAAAAATGGTTAAAAACCTGTTAGTACAAGAACTATAAAAAAACATATTTAAGAGCAGTCAAAACTGCCAGCAGTTCAGCTGTAAAAAACAGAGGAATTAGATGGAAGCTTCTTTTTAATTATATTATCACTAGTCACTACAGAGCAACCAACACCATCAGAACCCTTCGAGCCATCAGTATATATATGATGAGAATCACCATGTTTCAGAAGCATGATCCAAGAAACTTGCCCTCAACTGATCACCAGAACTGTTGCTCCTGCTTTCCCTAATTGGGCAGATTTCTATGAGTGGCCTATTCCACGGAGGAAACTTTGAGGGCGAAATTTCAGCTACTGCAGGGGGTAGTAATCCCACCTCCCTGGCAGAGCTGGCTAGTCGAACTTCAAGCGGCTTTGGCAGTCTAGGTCTATTTGGGGCTCTATCAGATGGTTCTCTAAAGTACTTATAGTTGGGGTTCAGCTTTGACGTAAGTACTCTTGATATGACTCTCAAGCCCAATTCCCCCCTACGGATACATAATGGGGGAAAACCTGACTCACGTATAGGCTTTCTACTGGTGAAGTTCTATAGGCTCCGTACAAATACGTAAAGCCATATTATGGACAACATCTAATTTCTGCAGTGTTGTCTTGCACGCACACCATAAACTTGGCAACCATAATCAATTTTGCTTAGGCATAAAACCTGATATCCTCAAGAGGGTGATTCGATCTGCCCCCCAATTAAATTAGACACGACTTTAAGAATATTAAGACGAACCTTCACGTTACATACAACTTCATTAACATGTTGAGTAAAAGTTAATTTTTTATCAAATGTAACACCTAGATACTTAATGCTATCTCATAAGGTAAAATCGAATCATTTAAAAACAGTGTAGGGATCTCTTCCATTCTTCTTAATCGAACAAAATCTTATAGCTTTGGTTTTTTTCTGCTGAAAATTTGAACCCTTTAGTACTGGCCATGATGTTGAAGCATTAATAGCAGTCTGAATCATTTGACAAGCTTCGACAGCTGTAGACTTACTACAGATTATTGCATAATCATCAGCAAAGGCCAGACCATGCACCCCGACAGGAACTTGTTCTAGTAGGCCGTTGACAGCTACATTAAAGAGTGTTGGACTAAGGACGCTTCCCTGAGGTAACCCTTCTTCTTGAGGGTAGGCAGAAGAAATGTAAGAGCCCACTCTTACTTTCAGGTAACGTTCTGTCAAAAATCTTTAAGACAATAGAACAAATTACCCACAACACCCCACTCAACAAGTTGCATAACAAGGATACCCCCCTCGCCAGGTAGTGTCGTAGGCTTTTTCTAGGTCAAAGAACACTGCAACAGTCTGTTTTGCACAGCAAAAAGCATTCTGTATCTCCCGAGTAAGGAACATCAAAGGGTCAGAAGTACTTCTATTTTTCCTAAAGCCAAACTGCCGATTAGATAAAAAGATTCTTTGAATCCAAATACCACACAAGTCGAGCATTGACCATCCTCTCATAAATCTTGCTAACACAACTGGTTAGAGCAATTGGCCTATAGTTCTTAGGAAGGAAGGAATCTTTAAAAGGTTTTAAAACCGGTACAATAATCGATATCTTCCAAGACTCTGGTGAAGTTCCTGAAAGCCAAAAACTGTTTAAAATGTCTAAAAGAAATTGTTTTGTACTTCTAGGCAAATTAAAAATCATTGAGTAGAGTATATCATCTTCACCAGGAGATGTTGGGGAAGATAACGAGATTGCATGATCTAACTCTTTCATGGTGAAAGGAAGATTATACGACTCTGAATTCAAACTAACAGCAGGAACAACCGTGGTACCGTCCCTAATATTCCCCCCGCTGAATGCAGGAGAGTAATGTAGGGCACTAGATATACTGGAGAAATGCCTACCAAAGGTTTCTGCAACTTCTCCAGAATCAGATATGAGGAAGCCATCAATTTTCAATATAGGCAAGGGAGGTGGAGAAAATTTCCCTTGCAGCTTTCGGATTCTGTTCCAGACTAATGACATCGGCGAATCATATTTTAATTCACTTATATATCTGATAAACGATTCCCTCTTTGCTTGCTTAATGTTTTCTTTTGCTTAGCAAGAGCTCTTTTATAGATAATTTTATTTACCAAGCAAGGGTATCTACGATATCTCTTGTAGCAAGTTCTAGTTATCTTTCGGCTCAATGCGCATGCATCACTCCACCAAGGTACTAAAGGACGCCGAGGTTTACCAGAAGTTCGAGGAATAGACAGCATGGCACCACACAACAATATACTGATTAAATACTCATAAGCAGATGTTGGGCTCTGAAAATCATTATCTCTTGATCAATTTCAGTAGATTTTTTGAATAATCCCCAGTCAGCCTCCCCTACCTTCCATTTTGGTAAACATGGAGATGGAATATTTTTCATATACTTTAAGTGAATGGGCCAATGATCACTGCCATGATCATTCTGGTCTACTACCCACTGGTAATCTAACCTCAAAGACGAAGAGCAGATAGTGAGGTCAATGGCTGAATCAGTATTATGAAAAACATCATGTCTTGTAGGGGAACCATCATTCATTAAAGTGATGTCATTCAAGTCAAGCAGCTGTTCTATTATTAAACCCCAGCGGTCGCAGTTTGGCTCTCCCAGAGGGGTGTGCTTGGCATTAAAATCCCCCATCAGAATGAAGGGTTTAGGAAGCTGGTCTATCAGTGTCTGTAGGTCGTTTAATTCTAGCTGGCGGGGATTACCCTGAGCATCCTGTAATCTATTTTCTAATGATGGATCAAGGTAGAGAGAGCAAATTGTGATCCATTTATAATTAAAAATTTGGACTGCACAAGCCTGCAACACAGTGTTCAACTGAACAACCCTGTGATAACAGACTTGACGGACTATGATGCCTGTGCCTCCCTGAGCAAGTACACCTATCAGGGGTGAAGACCTGTGAAAGGAATAATTAAAACCCACATTGGGTGTGTGCTCTCCAACTTTGTCTCTTGTAGACACATCGCAGATAAATCATGTTCCTTAAACAGAACCGAACTTGCTCTCTATTTGATAAAGCCACGGATGTTCCACTGCATGAGAGCCATTATTTAGAGGAAGGGATCTTAAAATTCTCTGCTAATTTAGGAATCTGTGTCCTGGTGAGAGATATCTTATCAGCTTTACCAGTACTACTAGATCTAGATCTAGGTGTTACAGGTCTTTTTGATGAAGGGCCTTCACTTGCCCTTTCAGTTTTGCTTTTGTTTTTCCTTTGATATCTGAATGACCGTGAATGAGGCGAAGAGGGAGAAAGGGACCTCTTCTGACGAATAAGGAGGGCCTCAATCTCCTCACCGTCATCTCTACGGTGCACTGTAACGTCAGGATCAGGTAAGGGCTCAATGTCAGGCAATGTCCCTGACACAGAGAAGTCGTCGTCATCCTGAGATCTGGTTTGAACCCTAGAATCAACAGGGTCCCCTGGCTTAACCAGAGTCTCTGCAACATGGGAAACCCCACCAGGAGGGGCACGGGAAGCCCCACCTGGGGGGCCACGTGTGGCCCCACCAGGGGGGTGGGGGGGGCATGGGAGGTCCCACCAGGTGGGGCACGGGAAGCCCCAACAGAGGGGGCACGGGGTGTTCCCACTAGAGGGGGGTTGGAAAACCCCAAAAAATCCCCACCAGCGGGGCACCGGGGAGCCCCACCAGAAGCACTAGAGGAGAAGGGGCATAAGGGGCACTAAAGAAGCAGTACTCAATTGTTGTGCCTTCAAGGCATCCGAATAGGATTTCCTGCCCAACAGCTTTTGGCCTGTCCCACACTGATATGTTCAGCAATAGATTTTAGTAATGCCTCTTGTTCTTTTTTTAATTCACTACATTTCTTATTCACGGGCTCGATGTTCACACTTAAGTTTATGCACATTACCGGTCCAGAACATTCCTCGTGCTCAGGCTGGCCACACGATTCACCAGAGTTTATTTTCTGGTACAAAACATTAGAGGAGTGTCCAAAACCAAAACATTTAAAGCACTGGAGCACTCTCGGTCTATAAAGGACGAACTTTTCAAGATTTTCACAGCTGCAAGAATAATTAATTTCAGATGGCAGGAAAGAATTTATAAATGTTAAAATAAGCATCGATGAGCGGGGCACTTTAAAAACCTTCCAAACCACGTCTGGACACATATCCAAAATTTCCTCCTCATCCATTTCATGTAAATCTTCATTAAAGATAACACCCTTCGCGTAACTAAAATTATAGTGAGGTTTTACCTCTTTTACCATACCCTCAGGATCAAGCTTCAAATTTAGTAGCATTACCGACTGACATTGGTCTTGGTATGAACTAAAAAACTATTACGCCCAAAGCGAGATACTTCTGGGCTCCCAACATTGCCGATCTTCTGGCTTACCAACCTTTTCACCTTGAAGAGGTTGCCTCTCTCACCATGTGTTGAGATAATTAACCACTTAGCTGGGTCTGGAGATCTGGAGATTTTACTTATTCTATTAGGATCTTTTATTTCATTTGGTGGTTTATAAATGTCAAGATTTCTAGGGACCTCTTCTGCCTCTACAAGTCCAACACTCATAGAATCTGACCTAAATTCTCTAAAGGCTTTGTGAGCTTCCGATTCAGAGTTGAAAACTATCCAGAATTCAAAAAAACCATAATTATTGCCAAGTTTATTTCTTAATTCTTTGATGTTCCCAAATTTACAAAATTCATTATATATCGTGTCATAATTCCAGTCTAAAGGGACTGGTTTCACATGCAGAATGTTTGTAACAAGGAGCTCATTTGAAAAAGGCTCCAAAGTTACAATGGAGGAATTACCAGGTTTTTCCTTGTCCTTATTCTTGCCTAAGTCGTCAACTAAAGATCTAAGTAATGTCGCCATAAGACGAAGGATTTATGATTCGTCCAGGTAGCCCCCACCACCATGGAGCCACATTTAAAGGACAGTGTTATCCCATACAGGGCTGCCCTAGGGGTACCACCCAGATATACACCCACCCTCAGTGCTTAAGGCGTCATGATGTCCGTCGAGATCAGACCCAGCACTAAGAGCAGGGTTTGACATATAAACTTTCCCCTCGCTCGACCACGTTAGGTACTCGAGTTCTACGGGTGAGGTGGCATGCCAACCATTCTCCCCCTCCACCAAATCCAATGAGTAAGTCCAAATCATGTCCAAAACCAATCCAAAAGTCATCAACATAAATCTGTATCTTATAGGGGGAGGAAGCAGAAGGATGAAAAGTTTCAGTAAAAGAAAAAGAGCTGACTTATTTAGTTGGATCAACAGCTGGGCACCAAGGCCCAGCGAGAAAGTAGTTCCCACCAGGCATCAGGGCCCAGCTGCTGAACCCTAAGCCCCCCATCCTCGGCAAGGCTTCAGCATCTGGGGGGTATAAAGTGTAAGGTTCGTAATACCTATGAAAACGAGTGAAAAACGAACGGAATCCTAAATTTAACGCCATCTAACCAACCCGATCGGGAAAAACTAGCTTCCAACTGAGTACGTATCAGTCAAATTTTGGTCTTAAATTACATCGTAAGACGAACAGAATGACTTCGTTCAAGTTAAGTATCCAGAATATTCATTAATAGCTAAGGACAAAAACATTAGCCGAGACCAAGTGATATGGTTGAATCTGGGAGCCAAGGAAAAAAAAAAAAAAAAAAAAAAAAAAAAAAAAAACAAAAAAAAAAAAAAAAAAAAAAAAAAAAAAAAAAAAAAAAAAAAACAAAAAAAAAAAAAAAAAAAAAAAAAAAAAAAAAAGAAAAAAAAAAAAAAGACTAGCCGGCATCCTTGTCTGTCTAAACCACACCTCCTTACAATAGTGCTGTTTGACGACAAGCTAGTGTAATTGTAATTTAATTGAAAAGTAATAAAATAATATTTAAAGTAATTAAATTAACTTTATTAAAGGCCTGGAATATTAATTTCAGTTGTCATTGTAATTTGATAATACGACTGGTAATAATTTTGTAAACTGTAATTGACATAAGCGCAATGTAAATACTGACGGCAATAGTCTGTTAAACGTATGAAGACGTCATACATACAAATTCCATTATCTGACATCCTAAATTTAACGCCATCTAACCCGAGGGAAAAACTAGCTTCCAATGAGACGTATCAGTCAAATTTTGGTCTTAAATTACATCGTAAGACGAACAGAATGACTTCGTTCAAGTTAAGTATCCAGATATTCATTAATATGCTAAGGACAAAAACATTAGCCGAGACCAAGTGATATGGTTGAATCTGGAGCCAAGGGAAAAAAAAAAAAAAAAAAAAAAAAAAAAAAAAAAAAAAAAAAAAAAGACTAGCCGGCATCCTTGTCTGTCTAAACCACACCTCCTTACAATAGTGCTGTTTGACGACAAGCTAGTGTAATTGTAATTTAATTGAAAAGTAATCAAATAATATTTAAAGGTAATTAAATTAACTTTATTAGGCCTAATATTAATTTCAGTTGTCATTGTAATTTGATAATACGGACTGGTAATAATTTGTAACTGTAATTGACATAAGCGCAATTGTAAATAACTGACGGCAATAGTCTGTTAAACGTATGAAGACGTCATACATACAAAAAATTCCATTATCTTGACATTCGATTATATGCCCCAAGATAGAAACCTCATTGACTATGTTAAATGTCAACATAGTTGAACACAGGTCTCCTTCAAGACGTTTGTACAAACTTGGCATAAGTGAGTGTGTTGTTACGTTAGTCATTTTAGGCAATCAGGAGAGAATGAGATGGATACGGCGACGCAAACCCGTACTCGTCATCTGCTGATTCCAGCGTGAATGACTGCCGAATTAGTGTTTATACTACACTAATATGATGATACACATAATACAATTATATAATGCTTTAGTCGGACAGAATCCGATCTTCATTCTGTTCGATTACATTCATATTAATTATCCTCAGATCGGATTCTCGTACTGAATTATCCGAAGTCAAGAATGCCTTGAGCCTACAGCGTTAGCCAATATAAAAATAACTACCGATATGTTGTACAGCGAATACTTTAGGTTAGGCTAGGCTACTGAATATGCATATGATATATCATTGTGAACACTAGGCTAACCGTAGTTAATTTTATTCGATTTCTCTCCATACTGAATATCGTAAGTCAATATGCATTGAACGGAGAATTAGTTGATATTAACAATTATCGTATCGTATACGTAGAGGAAAGAAACCTTTAAGACGAAGGAGCATATCTGAAAGACCAACCATGGCCTAAAAGCTTCTGATGCAAGGAACTCGAAGCAGGAAAAAGCCTAAAGATGCTCTAAGGACACTGTGCCTCTACTACTACTTTTAATAGAAAAACCGACCCCAAAGAAGCCTGCACTTCTCTTCCTAAACTAAACACTATGTAGCCTATTATCCCTACTCGTCTATATCTGACCTAAGTTTTTATCATCCTGAGAACTTACACATCGAGGGAAGGGGAATCTGCTGCCAACACTGCCTGCTCCGCGCCAGGGGGGACGGCGGATCCTGCCCTGTGGGCTTGCGGATCCCATAACCCCCAGCACCGGTTAGGGGTGATTCTGGAACAGGCAGGGGAGCTGGAAAAGAACGATTAGTAATTTCAGTATCCCTATTGCTCGATCTATCTCACATAATCTTTACATAAAATCGGTAACAGAGAGTCATACTCGATGTCAGCCTACTCTCAAGTCTTTTAAAGAGCACTGTCTCTAAGTCTTTATCTTGATCTACGTTAGTCTCTTCCTGCCTACACTTACTTCTTAATACGAGACCTTTCCTATGTTTGAGATACCCTAACATCTGGTCCAAAGACCACTCCTGACATTCCAAACATCTGGTCTTTACATTAAATTGAACAGGCCTACAATTTACGCATAAGGAATGACTATCGTGTCATAGGGTACCTCATCCTTTTTTTCTTTGCATTGTTGGCAGAAAGACGATACGTTGTTGAACTTTCCGCTCATCGTTTTCTGTGATGTCGTGGCCGGGGATGCAGTAGTCGTTGTCGTAGCCTGTGTTGTTTCTTCCTTTGCAGAATCAATGTCTAATGACAAGGTATTAAGAGCAATCCAACCGTAATCCAAAGGGATGCGTAATTCGTCACCAAAATCAATCAAATCAAAGGTGCAAATGAAGGCCGGGCAAGACCAAAAAGGAGTTCGCTGTGGAATACATCGTACTCACCGCGAACGGATAAGTGATTGACGTAGAGGCAGGTGTGACCGGCCCGTGAGGCAGGGCTACTAGCGGTGGGCTGGTAACTAGGTAACGAGGGTGTTTGCCAGGAGATTGGCAACACTAATCGTTTATTTTAACCAAAGATTTGGTAAATTTTTAATAAATGATGGTTCGGGCTGGTAAGTGACCAGGGCTAGTTCAGGTGTTCAGGGGGTGTGTTGCAATATAAGCAGTAATAATATTTTTTTGGGTTCATCATACGTCTGGCATCGTGTCATACTGTTTATTTTGCTCCAAACTCTTCAAACCGAAATTACAGAATGATTGGAATTCCCTATCTGAAAAGAGGAGTTTTGGTGGTACTTTGCGTACCACCTTTATGCCCCCGGCGCAGTGTAGTAGACTTGAATGGTGGTACCTGCGTACATCCAAACAAACTTTCGGTAATGAAGAGGTTAATAAAGGCTTCGGCCGGTTTCGTGTCCGAGCTGGTCGCCTCCCCACCAAATGGATGCCAGTCCATTTACGGAATTTTTCGAACCACCCATGAAAAGCCTTGAACTCTGGGGTTGACGTCAATGTCCCTTCTCCCTCCGCCGTCTTCAGCCTGGGCAATCAAATCGAAGGAAATAGTGCTGGCCTTGTGGCAGATTGCCATCTCCGTTATCGTATCGCCAGCGATTTCTTTATCTTTTATCCAGACAAGAAGCAGCCTTTCCATTTCATCGTGCACGAGGCTCCTCTTGCTAGACAAAATAGTCATGCCCTTGGAAGGTGTAGCTACTTTGATGACATCCTTCTGCTTAAGGATGGCGCCTAATGTCAACGGATTTCAGCCGTATTCCTTGGCGATCACACTAAATCAGCATACCAGCTTCATATTTTTTTATGTTCTCCATCTTCGTCTCCAAAGAAAGCATCCTCTTCTTTCCTACTTCAACTTTCTTGGGACCCATGACTACGTATATACTGTACGTAGTTGAATTATTTAAGTGTTCCCCCCCGTATTCGTGGGGGATATGTGTAAGTGTTCCCCCCCGTATTCGTGGGGGATATGTACCAGACACCCCCGTGAATAGTTAAAACCACCACTAAAAATGCTTATAATTTCCTATCTTGAAAGTTCAGATACCAAATTTATACCTTTAATAACATCCTACTTCAAATAAAATGATATTGTTAGTATACAATAAAGTTTTGTACATACGTACCCGGCAGATATATACTTAGCTATAGTCTCTGACGTCCCGACAGAATTCAAAACTCGCGGCACACGCGACAGGTAGGTCAGGTGACCAGCCCACTCCCACCGCTGGCTGGCGGGACTAGGAACCATTCCCGTTTTCTAATCAGATTTTTCTCTTCCACCTGTCTCCTGAGGGGAGGCTGGGAGGGCCATTAATCGTATATATCTGCCGGGTAAGTATGTACAAAACTTTATTGTATACTAACAATATCATTTTTGTACATGCAACTTCCCCGGCAGATATATACTTAGCTGATTGACACCCTTGGTGGAGGGCAAGAGACAGTTACATAATAAATATTTATGAATATAAAAACGGGGAAACAACATACGTTGTAGGTATATTAAAAAACAACCTTGGTTCCTACCTGATATGGAAGAAGACTTCATTGATACTGTCTATGAGTCTGCTTGCCACCAGAGTTTCAGAAAGGATGAGACCTGTGACTGATAACCCTTTCGGATCATGCCAATGGGGGCTTACCTGCTTACATGGCAGAGCCTTTTCTTGGATCGTACCAATGGGGGCTGACCCACTTACATGGCAGAACTTGAACCTGTATCATACCAACGGGCGGGGGCGACCCTAACCCTTACATGATAAGAGCTTTAGGTAACTAAGACACTACAAGGAGCATAACAACCAATCCCGACCACCTGACCACACTAACATGTTAGAACTACGATTTGAAAGGGGTCAACTCCTGCACCCTCTTTCAATCGACCAAATAAACGCACCAAAAAACCATTAAAAACCCTAACATAATAAAACTAAAAAGGATGGGTTTTCAGCTCCCTGTCCCAGCAACGAATCCGCAGATACGTAAGCTCCTAGAGTAAAGCATTTATCATACGTCACTTGAATGTCTCTCAAGTAATGAGATGCAAAGACTGAATTGCATCTCCAAAAAGTTGACTCCACGAGAGTCTGTATAGACAAGTTCTTGTGGAATGCTAAAGAGGTAGCAACTGCTCTTACCTCGTGAGCTTTAACTCTAAGGAGGTCCAGTTGTTCTTTCCACCACGCTAAATGGGCTTCCTTGATTACATCTTTGATGAAGAACACCTGAGCATGTTTTGAGATCTGTCTTTTGGGATCTCTAACTGAGCACCATAAACTATCCTTATTCCCCTTCAGTTTGTTCTTCCTCTCTAAGTAGAACTTAAGGCTTCTAACTGGGCAAAGAGCCCTTTCTTGTTCTGTTCCCACTAGAGATGAAAGTCCTTTTACCTCGAAGGTTCTAGGCAAGGTTTCGAAGGGTTTTCATTCTTCGCCAGAAACAGTAGTTTGAAGGAACAAAACTCCGAGTCGTTCCTGAAGCCAACATTATGCTCTAAGGCTTGTAGCTCGCTTACCCTTTTTGCTGAGGCTAGCGCGACCAGGAATAACGACTTCCTTGTTAAATCTCTAAACGTAGCCTTACATGGAGGTTCAAATTGGGGGTCATCAAGTACTTTAGGACCACATCCAGGTTCCAACTTGGTGCTCTAATGATTTTAGTCTTCGACGTCTCAAAAGATCTAATCAAATCATGCAGATCTTTGTCTTCTGAAATGTTAAGGCCTCTATGCCTGAAGACTGACGAAAGCATACTTTTATAGCCCTTAATCGTAGCGACTGCTAGATTACCTTTTTCCTTCAAGTAAAGGAGGAAATCAGCTATATCTGTCACAGAGGTACTGGAAGAGGATATTTTCTGAGTTCTACACCATCTGCGAAACACATCCCACTTCGACTGGTAGACTCGAATAGTAGATGGCCTCCTTGCTCTTGCTTTCACAACTTCTCGAGAAAAACCTCTCGTTCTGACAAGTCCTTCGATAGTCTGAAGGCAGTCAGAACGAGAGCGGGCAGGTTTTTGTGATACCTGTCGAAGTGGGGTTGTTTGAGAAGATCACTCCTGTTTGGGAGAGATCTCGGAAAGTCTACTATCCATCCCAGTACCTCTGTGTACCAGTTTTGCGCTGGCCAGAACGGGGCTATGAGGGTCAGTTTGGCTCCCTCTGCTGCTGCAAATTTTCTTACCACTTCTGATATGATCTTGATCGGTGGAAAAGCATACCCGATCGGGGAGCAGTAATTTCCAGCCTGTTGTTCCAATGGGTGGCAAATAGATCTATATTTGGTCTCCCCCAGAGGTTCCATAGTCTGTTGCATACCTCTTGATGCGAGGTCCATTCTGTATGGGCAGTACTTGGGTACCTTCCTGCTCAGAAGGTCAGCTCTTACATTTTTCTCTCCTTGAATGAATCTTGTCAGGAGAGTTGATCTTTCTCTCTTTTGCCCAAAGCTAGTAATTCTTTTGCCTTTTCGTAAAGGGAGAACGAGTGCATCCCTCCTTGCTTCCTGATGTAAGCTAAGGCTGTTGTATTGTCCGAATTGATCTGCAGGACTGAACCTGAGATCTGAGCCTCGAAGTGTATGCGAGACAGGTGAATCGCTGTTAATTCCTTTTAATTGATGTGCCAGGACACCTGTTCTCCCCGCCAGGTGCCTGACACTTCTCTCGTCCCTAGAGTGGCTCCCCACCCTGAATCTGAGGCGTCGGAATATAACAATAGCCGAGGGTTCGGAACGTGAAGGGATACTCCTTCGTTGAGCCTGCACGGATTCATCCACCAAAGAAGGTCCTCCTTTATTTTCTTCAAAATCTGGAAGGAATCGGACATATTTTGGGACCTCTGATCCCAATGTTCTCGTAGGTAGAACTGTAAAGGCCTTAGGTGAAGCCTTCCTAGAGAAATGAACTGTTCCAACAAGGAAAGGGTCCCCAGAAGACCCATCCATTCCCTCGCGGAACATTCTTCTTTCTCTAGGAAGGTTGCTACTTTTTCCAAGCAGCGGTTCTGTCTTTCCTGTGATGGAAATACATGAAAACCCCGAGAATCCATCCGAATCCCCAGATAAACAACGTTCTGCTGGGGAATCATCTGGGATTTCTCGAGGTTTACTAACAGTCCCAAGGACTTTGTTAACTTCAATGTCAGATTTAAGTCCTCCAGACATCTGACTCGCGACTGTGCTCGTATCAGCCAATCGTCTAGATACAAGGATATTCAAATCCCTTAGAGATGAAGCCAGTGCGCCACATTTTTCATCAGTCCTGTGAACACTTGAGGGGCTGTTGAGAGTCCGAAGCATAGGGCCCGAAATTGAAAAACTCTTCCTTGAGCCATAAACCTGAGGTATTTCCTGGAAGACGGGTGTATTGGCACGTGGAAATATGCATCCTACAGGTCCAGGCTGCTAAAACCGAGGATGTCGTCTCCATCGTGAACTTCCTCTTTGCTACGAACACGTTCAGGGCGCTCACGTCCAGAACTGGCCTCCAACCTCCTGAACTTTTCGGAACCATGAACAGGCGATTGTAAAACCCCTGAGAAGAGAGATCTTTTACTTCCTCTATGGCTTCCTTGTAAAGCATCTGCTCCACGAGATGTAGAGGGGCTTGTTTCTTGACATCGTCCTTGTAATTTGCTGTCAACTCCCTTGGAGTTGTAGTCAAGGGAGGTTTTTCCCTGAAGGGGATTAAGTATCCTTTCTTTAGGATGGATAGGGACCAGGCATCGGCACCTTTCTGTGCCCAAGTTTTGTAAAAGTTTAGAAGCCTGGCACCCACTTTTGTCTGGAGGACAGCAGTCTCATTGGTTCTTGACGAACGGCCTTCGAGAAGACCTTCCTCTCTTCTCAGATCGTCTACTTCTAAGAGAGGATCTAGGGGCGGACCTTCCCCGAAAGGGCTGCTGGAAGGGAACTTTCTCCTTCTTCGTTACCTGAACAGCAGGTTTAAGCCTTTTAGCCAACTGGGCCAACAGGTCCTGTCGCCTTTTCTGATAAGGTCCTCGAAATATCCTTCACGATTTCCTGAGGAAAGAGGTGACTAGAGAGGGGCGCGTACAAAAGGGAGGATCTCTGAAGAGGCGAAACAGATTTTCGTTAAGAAGGAGCTAAAGACAACTGCCCTCTTCTTCAAAATACAGGATCCAAAAAGGGATGCAACCTCATTGGAGCCATCCATAACCGCCTTGTCTAGGCAAGTTAACACGCTACCCAACTCTTCCATGCTAACGAAGTCTGGGTCTTGATACTTCTTGGCTAATGCTCCTAAAGCCCAGTCCATAAAATTAAAGACTTCAAGAGTCTTGAACAGGCGCTTGATGAGATGATCTACCTCACACATCCCCCAAGAGGCTTTTGCAGATTGCAGAGAGCGTCGTCTTGACGAATCCACCAGGGTGGAAAAGTCAGCGTCTGAGGACGAAGGGAGTCCCAGGCCCATCGGCTCCTTGGTGTCATACCACATACCCGGTTTACCCGTCAGCTTGGAAGGAGGACAAGCGAATACCGTCTTCCCCGCTTCCTTTCTCGATCTGAGCCAGCTCTCAAGACTCTTAAGAGACTTTCTCATAGAAAGAGTAGGGGTCATCCTGACTTCGATCCGGAGAAAGAAGCCTCTTTCTCTCACGATTCCTATCTGAAGGAGAGTCAAGATCCACTTGTTGGATATTATCCGAATACTTGCTCCTATCCTCCTTCCTGCACGAGTCCTGGAGTTTCCTAGTTTCTAGGAGCTTGACAGGAGAGGCGCTTGTGTGAGGCCTATGGAGCTCCCCTATACTCGGGCTTCTGATCTGCTCCTTGCGCCTGCCAGGAGAGGCGCTTGTGTCCTGGATAAGGCGCCTGTGAGGTGAAGCGCGCCTGCGAGGAGAAAAGAGAACGCCTTGTTCCTGGCGCCAAGAAGGAGAGGCGCTTGCGTCCTGGTGAGGGCGCCTGGGAGGAGAAAGGAGAACTTGCTCCTGTCGCCAAGTAGAAGAGGCGCTTGCGTCCTGGTGAAGGCGCCTAGAAGGCGAATAGCTCCTTTGATCCTGGCGTCCAGTAGGAGAGGCGCTTGATTCTCTCCTAGACCGCCTGGGAGGCGAAGAGCACTTGTCAAAATCCTGGTGCCTACTCGGCGAGACTCTTGAGTCCTTAGAAGGATATCTATAAGATCCACTATTTCCTAAAGGCCTCCTGATTTCTGGGCACTTACCAGAAGGAGAGGGTTGTTCCTTCGAAGATCGTCTGGAGGATGAACGAATGCTCCTACCTTCTTGAGGAGCTCTGAAATGAGAGGGGCTCTCTTCTCTCCCGGAGCGCTTAGACGAACGGATTCTCTCACGAGAGATCCGCGAATAATCAGACAGAAGGAGGCTCTCAGGCTCCTGGTACTTGTCAGGAGAGGCGCAAGCGCCTCGATAAAAACTCCTGGGGGAACTCTTCCTCGAAGGGAGTTTTCAATCAACGCGCTTAGAAGGAGAGGACATACGATTCAGGTCGTAAGCAACTGAAGGTTTCGCTGGGGACGAAAACCTTTCAGGCGAGGAGCGTCTGCTGGCGCCAGAGCGCCTACTATCTGAGGCTCTCCTAACTGAACTCTTGATGGGAAGAGAACGTCTTTCTTCCGAGAAGAGCCTTCTGAAAGAACTCCTACCAAGGCGGACAACTGCTGCTGGAGTCCTACCAAAACTTCCTTCGTCTTATAAGCAAAACCTTCCGGAGAAGAGTCAGGAGATCTCAGCGCTCTCTTCTTACGAGCAGGAGAATACTCAGGAAAAGGTTCAGGACTGGAATGCAAAGTTTCGCTTGCTGGCGGCTTCCAGGCTCTCTTAAGAGGGCGCGACTTAGAGGCAGAACTCCATCCTCTTCTTGGAGACGAAGAGTCCAAGTCAGAAAAGCACTTCCTGAGGACACTTTTGCAATAGCTGTCCTTGGCAGCCTGGAAAGCGGCTACAGGATCTGCCGAAGGGACGCCTGACTGTTGGGAATACTCTACATCCCCCTTGCGGCTTTCGACATTCCTCCTCCCTTGGTCATGGGAGTCTGAAAGAGGTCTAGGCCTAGGAGCAATGCGGAGTCGGGGACACTGCACAAATCACTTCACACGTCACTGCGCTTACCTGTATCCTTCATCGCTTGCAGTTGCGATTTTAAGTTGATTATAGAGGCTCTCATTGCAGCCATTTCCGTAGACACATCCACAGGTTCGCTGCTGGGGGAAGGGGCTGAAACCAAACTATGAGCAGGAGAATTAACAGAAGAGTTAGGAGCTACTTCCTGCTCAATAGAGCAAGATCTACTCGAGCTTCTGATGGAAGCCTTCCTAACTCTGTCTTTCTCAAGTTTCCTTATATAAGCAGCCAAGTTCTTCCATTCAACCTCCGTCAAACTCTCACATTCAAGACAGGTATTAGTTGCAGAACAATCATTCCCCCTACATTTTCTACAGACCGTGTGAGGATCCACCGAAGCTTTCGGTAGCCTCACCATACATTCCTCTTTCGTACACACACTAAATACAGGTACCACGTCAGACATTTTAAAGAGTATCCAATCCAAAATCCAAAAAACGGTCCACGATAAGCGTGTGCCAAAGCCAAAGATCAATATACATCACCAAAGGTCAAACAGATAATCCTCGGCCAACGAGAAAAGATTCTAAGCAGGAGGTACCAACAACGTTGTTGTTGCTACCGGCGACAGAAAAAATCTGATTAGAAAACGGGAATGGTTCCTAGTCCCGCCACCCAGCGGCGGGAGTGCGCTGGTCACCTGACCTACCTGTCGCGTGTGCCGCGAGTTTTGAATTCTGTCGGGACGTCAGAGACTATAGCTAAGTATATATCTGCCGGGGAAGTTGCATGTACAAAACCTAAAATTACTAACCTATTACTGCATTAACCCATAAACGCCGAATGGACGTATTAAACGTCGAGTCAAAATGTCTCCCGTATGCCGAATGGACATACAGTTGGACACAGGTTTCCCTGGTACACCTTCTTGAGGGACTTCGAAAAATTATATGGTAACAGTGTTTACTAAGAGGGATGAGGGGAGGACTCTTCCTCTCTTAGCAAGAGTTCCACCAATAAGCTCTGGAATTCTTTCAGTGAGAGGAGTCAATAGGTATGGTTGGAGAAACACACACACACACACACGGAGTAAAAAAAAAAAAAAAAAAAAAAAAAAAAAAAAAAAAAAAAAAAATCTGAGTAGGTTATATCGCTGTAACTAAGATTACTGTCTCACTTTTAATATAAGTTTGTTTAGTAAGTTTCCATTTAACTTTCGTCTAAGTCGTTATCTTACCACCGTGTCTGTTATTATATATCTGTCATATTCATTACGCAATACTTAAAATTGATAAAAAATTTTAGTCATATTGGTATTGGAGAGAACCACGAACATCATAACAGGATATTTTAACCTTATCAGGTAAGCCTAGTTTATAGTATCGGTTGCAGTGCGTTTCCTACCAATAATATAATAGGAAGCTATAAAGAGAAGCACAGCAGCACTTCATTGAACATACCCAAACACTCAGTGAACGTGTTGAAAGTGACCGCACTCCCTACTCATCTCTCTCTCTCCTCTCTCTCTCTCTCTCTCTCTCTCTCTCTCTCTCTCTCTCTCTCTCTCTCTCTCTCTCTCTCTCTCATATTAGCTACTTTAAAGTCACATGTCATCTAGAAATACCACTGCGGTAAGTTTCTAATAAATAAATTATAATAATCATGACCTGGAGCTAAACGATATGCATACTTCTCTTTACAATTTTTTTTTACATCATACGACATGGAAGTTCAGCGGAAGCCATGGGGTAATCCAAATATACACACTCAATTTTTACATTTATTTTTAATATTAGTGGTTAGTCCAGCCACCTTCCTTCTAGATCACCTCTTGCAATCTGTTAGGCATAGAAGATTCATGGTTTCTGACGATATGTGGTCGGTTGTGGAAGTTTCCATTGTGTTCCCAGAGGTTCATAAGTTGATCTGGTCTCCTTTCCCTCTCAGGCTCCCAACATTTTTACCAAATTAGCCTAAATATTCTCAGTGAGGTTCATGTCTGTATCCTTACTTGACCAGTCAAGCAACTGCAGATCCTCTCGACCTTGAAACCATTCCTGGACTATTCTGGCCGTATGGATGGGGCAGCGGTCGTGAATGAAAATGACAGGAGCAGGTGGGGAGGAATAATTCTGCTGTCGAAGTGAAAGAAGTTAGAAATCCTGAAGAATTTCAATGTATTTTTCACCAGTCAACCTCCACTCAATCCTGGTGATATCATCCATATAATATAAGAAGATCCAGCCCCACACGTTTACTGTGACATGCCCATTCCTGCTCACCTCGTAAATTTCTTCTGTAGTATTTGAAGGGAAAAAATCTAATTTTTAACAATTTACGCTTTCCTTTTCGTAATACGGAAAATAATGCTATATCGTTTGGGGAAGTAAAATGCTAAGTAACAACCCTTGCAATAAGTTAAGAATGTTTATTCATCTGCAAGGATTAATTCTTATAATAGCATTAACTTTGATCTGCAACAGTCCGTTATGATATGATATTCTTTAATTCAGTAAACAGGCTGTACTCTATATTATAAGTTAGCCTACGTGATTATTCATAACATTAATAATGCATTTGCTTAATGCCTGAAAGCTAGCCATTATAGAACTAATGGGGGGTTTTCAATGAAGAATTTTTATTTTCACACTTCTCGTGGCAATATAATTAATTCAATTAGCGGAAAATACATGGGTATTGACAAAATTATTATCTTTTGATTATAATATTACCCTTGCTTATAATTATTATAGTCTGACTTATTAATGATTATAGAAACTCATCTTATATTACTCGGTCTTCAGTTATGTATTCTGCCGTGACTTCTGCTAGTAAAAGACCTTTCGTAACTGCATACGACTCGAGACCAAAATTCCATATCCTCCATCACAAACTGTTGAACAAAGGCAAGCCTATCAGCACGATGCCATTTGGTGAGAAATTCCTTCTTGGCAGGAATTCTATGAGGTATTCCTGCCTCATGTAGACGTCTTCGCACCCTCAAAGCCGAAACATTTAATGCTAGACGTTCACAAATAGCAATAGTATTGGTAAAAGGATCTTCTTATGGTGCTCGTCGAATGTCGTCGTTATCCTAACGGGTGGTCATTCGTGGTGGAGGTCTTCGAACTGAAATACGCAATTAACATGCAGATACCTAGATAATCAGGATTAATTATGGCCTGTTTACTCATGGGAACGCTATTTGGTATTCTGGGAAGTAAAGAGAAAGAATCACTATTAGAGTTCAACAGGACCAAGGCAACTGTAATTTAGGTTTCATAATTTCACTGGTTTATAAGGTTTATAGTTTAAAAAATTAATAAATAAATGCTATCCAAAGTCGGTCAATTTCCCAGTCTAAGCGTGCCTCCTTTTCCATTTATTTACTGTTGTAGGGGAGACGTCAAGACGCTGTGCAACAGCACGTATTGAAAGCCCACTTTCTCGTAGAGCGATGATCTGCGCCCGGAGAACTATATGTTGCTGTTCATTTGGAGACTATAACGAATAGTACCAGCAGAGGACAGATAACCTATCAAAATTTATACAACACCTCAGTCTAGCCATGATTGGGTGACAAACTTGTTAGCGTGTAATAGGGGTGCTGTAGCAGTGATATCGTTATCACCGAACAAAGTGATATATTAAATCACACGATTACTGGGACTGATTGATTGATTGACTGTTACTGGCATTGCAACATCTCGGGTCATTACTGTCATTGATAACGTTTAAAATTCTGTATGTCTTCATAATGATAAATTGTTAATTGTCTGTTTGAAACATTTACTAAAGGTGGTGCTGTTCCTCTCTTAACGTGAATTCCACTAATCAGCTTTCGAGCTGTTTTAGTGTATTAGAGGTTGGAGGAGGCAAACTTGTAATAAGTATTAATCCTCATAGATGAATAAACATTATCTTAATGCAGGGGTTGTTACTTAGCATTACATTTCCCCAAACGATATATCATTATTTTCCGCTACGGAAAGCAACGCGTAAATTGTAAAAAATTCATATTGTTTTCCTTCAGATACCACCGAGGAAACATTTACGAAGTGGCTTGTAACCGTAAACGTGTGGGCCTGGATTTCCTTACATAGTATATGTGATATCACCAAGACTGAAGGGTTTCACCAGTGAAAAATATGTTAAAATTCTTCAGGATTTCTTCCTCCCTTCACTTCACCAGCGGAATTATCACTTTCCACCTAGTCCTGTCATTTTCATTCACGACGGCTGCCCCATCCATGCGGCCAGAATAGTCCAGGAATGGTTTCAAGGTCGAGAGGATTTGAATTGGTTGACTGGCCAAATAAGGGTGCAGAACCCCATAGATCCCGAGAAAGATAAAGTAGATTTATTAAAGATTGAACAATTCACAGGTGCCCCGAGAGAAGGCGAAGTGCGGTGGAAAAATCACTGAATTTCTAATCAGTTTTCTCCATTGAACACATAAAAGTTTTTTATTTTTGTTCCCATTATTTTTATCCTCATCCATTTCGTATGAAGTAGCTACTGTCGCATCTTACGTAATATAAGCTGGTTAGGGGTAACTACGTTTGCTTTATGCTTATTACAGTTAGAATCATAATTACCTGACCTGTTATCGAATTACAATTACAACTTCAATAATACTGAAATACAAAACTTAAATAATAGGGAAAAAATGTCACAAAACTTTTTGCACAAAAAAATTAATTAAGTAAATGGAATAAAAAAAAATTTTAGAATTGGTAGCTGGCTTGTTAAGATTCTCCCTTAATAATATAATAAATAAATTGGGTAGCGACTCAAAATGATATTGTTAAGATACAATAAAGTTTTGTACATACTTACCTGGCAGATATATACTTAGCTATAGACTCGGTCGTCCCGACAGAATTTCAAAACTCGCGGCACACGCGACAGGTAGGTCAGGTGATCCACCATTCCCGCCGCTGGGTGGCGGGGTCTGGAACTATTCCCATTTTCTAAGCCATAATTTCTCTTCCACCTGTCTCCTGAGGGGAGGATGGGTGGGCCATTAATCGTATATATCTGCCAGGTAAGTATGTACAAAACTTTATTGTATCTTAACAATATCATTTTTGTACAAGTAACTTACCCAGCAGATATATACTTAGCTGATTGGCACCCTTGGTGGCGGGCAAGAGACAGCTAAAAACAAAATAATACTTAAACTAAATACATTAAAAAACAGGGAAAAAACAACCTATGTTCTTGGATAACATAATCCATAGTTCCTACCCTGGATTGGGATGAAGACTCATGACTACTATCGATGAGTCTGCTTGCCTCAAGAGTTTCAACGAGGAATGAACCTATGGTTGAATAACTCTTTGGATCGTGTCAATGGGGGCTAGCCCGCTTACGCGACAGAGCCTATACTGGATCGTACCAATGGGGGCTGACCCACTTACATGGTAGAGCCTTGACCTTTTGTCATATCAATGGAGACTCGCCCTCTTACATGACAGAGTTAAGGTTATTAAAAAAAATTCACAAAGAGCACTGAAGCCAATCCCGATCACCTGACCATGTTAGTATGTTATAATCTATGAATTGTAAGAGGGTTCCCTATTCCCTCTGACAATTAACCAATAAAAACACCAAACCACCAATAAACAGTAATTTAAGCATTAAAACTAAATAGGAAGGATTAGCCTCAGCCCCTTCTCCCAGCACTGAATTCGCCGAAACATACGCTCCCAGAGCAAAGCACTTTTCGTACGAAATTTTAACGTCTCTTAGGTAATTCGAGGCGAACACCAAATTACATCTCAAAAATGTCGACTCTATAAGAGCCTGAAGAGACCATGTTTTGTGAAATGCCATAGACGTAGCTATGGCTCTTACTTCAAATGAGCTCTCACTCTGAGAACCTTGAGATGCTCTTCTTCGCACTTAAGGTGAGCTTCCCTTATTACATCTTTTATGAAGTATGTAAGGGCGTTCCTAGAAATCGATCTTTTCGGATCTCTTACAGAGCACCAAAGACTTTCTTCTGTACCTTTCAGCAACTTCTTCTTCTCCAGGTAGAACTTGAGTGCCCTGACTGGACACAAAGTCCTTTCTAGTTCTCTCCCTGTTAATGAAGATAGTCCTTTTATCTCAAAGCTTCTTGGCCAAGGCTTTGAGGGAATTTCATTTTTTGCTAGAAAAAATGGTTTAAAGGAGCAAATCGCTGAATCCTTCTTAAACCCCACTTTACCTCCAAGCTTGCAACTCGCTAATTTCTCTTGGCTGTTGCTAACGCAAAAAGGAATAATGACTTTCTCGTTAAGTCTCTAAACGAAGCTGCGTGAGACGGTACAAATTTTTCCGACATTAGGAACTTGAGGACCACATCCAAGTTCCAGCTAGGCTTCTTGATTTAAATGTGTTCTTTCGTGGTCTCAAAAGACTTATATGGTCATGAGATCTTTTATTATTCGTCAGATCTATTCCTCTATGTCGAAAAACTGAGGCCAGCATACTTCTGTAACCCTTCACTGTTGAAACTGCCAGGTACAGTCTTTTCTCAAATATAGGAGAAACTGCGACTTCAGTTACAGAGGTACTGGAGGAGAATATTTTCTTTCCCTTACACCATCTTCTAAACAACTCCCACTTCGACTGATATACTTTAGAAGTGGAGACTCTTCTGGCTCTTGCAATAGCCTTCGCCACTTCTCGTGAAAAGCCCCTTGCTCTGACAAGTCCTTCGACAGTCTGAAGGCGGTCAGACTTAGAGCGGGGAGGGTTTTTTTTTTGTGAAACCTGTCGAAGTGGGGTTGTTTTGAGAAGATCGTTCCTTAGTGGAAGCGATCTTGGAAAATGCACTAACCCACTCCCAGCACCATCTGTGAACCAATCGAGAGCCGGCCAGAAGGGAGGGGCGATGAGGGTCATTCTTGTTCCTTCCGAGCAAGCGAACTTCCTCAATACTTCTCCTACTATCTTGAAAGGAGGGAAGGCGTATGCGTCCAAGCCCGTCCAATCTAGCAGAAAGCTGTCTACTGCTACTGCTTGAGGATCCGAGATCGCGGGGAGCAATAGGTTTCTAATCTGTGATTCTTGTTGGTCGCGAACAGGTCTATATTGGGCCTTCCCCACAGATGCCAAAGTTGTTGGCAAATCTGAGGATTGAGAGTCCATTCCGTGGGTAGGACTTGTTCTTTTCTGCTTAACAGATCTGCCCGGACATTTTTCTCTCCCTGCACAAACCCCTTGTGAGGAGAGAGATCTTCCTTTTCCTGAGCCCACAAATCAGCAGATCCTTTGCTGATTCGTACAGGGAAAAGGAATGCGTCCCCCCTTGTTTCTTTATATAAGCGAGGGCTGTTGTGTTGTCCGAGTGAATCTGAATCCCCAGACCTGAGACCTGTTCCTCGAAATGAACCAAAGCTAGATGAATGGTTGTTAGCTCTTTCTTGTTTATGTGCCAGGACACTTGTTCTCCTTCCCAAGTGCCTGACACTTCTTCCGAACCTAGGGTCGCTCCCCACCCTGAATCTGAGGCGTCTGCAAACAACGCTAGGCGAGGGTTTCTGTAAGCGAAGGGAGATTCCCTTGCTTAGTTTATGTGGATCTTAACCACCAACGGATATTCTCCTTGATCCCTTTCGAGATTGGAAATGTATCTCCTAGATTGTTGGACTTCCAATCCCACTTCTCCTTCAGATAAAATTGAAGGGGTCGTAGGTGTAGTCTTCCTAAGGAAGCGAACTGTTCCATCGAGGAGGAGAGGGTCCCCAGTAAGCTCATCCATTCCCTCGCGGAACAATGTTCTTTCCTTAAGAAGACTGCCACCTTTTCTAAGCAGCGTTCTCTCCTTTCCTGCGAAGGATACGCTAGAAAATCCCGAGAATCCATCTGAATCCCCAGATAGACAATACTCTGCTGGGGGAGTCCAGCATGGATTTCTCGCGATTTACTAAAAGTCCTAGGGACTTTGTCAACTTTAGAGTAACTAATAGGTCCTCCAGACATTTTTTCTCCGATTGGGCTCTTATTAGCCAATCGTCCAGATATAACGAGATCCTGATCCCTTCCAGATGTAGCCAATAAGCTACATTCTTCATGATGTCCGTAAAGACTTGAGGGCAGTCGAAAGTCCGAAGCACATCGCTCGGAACTGGAACACTTTCCCTTGGAACATGAACCTCAGATACTTCCTTGCTGCCGGATGAATTGGCACATGGAAATACGCATCCTGAAGGTCCAGGGACACCATCCAGTCCCCTGGACGAAGAGCAGATAGAACAGAGGAAGACGTCTCCATTGAAAATTTCTTCTTCAATACAAAGAAATTCAGGGCACTGACGTCTAGAACCGGTCTCCATCCCCCCGATGCTTTCGGTACCAGGAATAAGCCGATTGTAGAATCCTGGAGACTGGAGATCTTGAACCAGTTCTACCGCTTCCTTGGAAAATCATCTGTTCCACTGCTTGCAAAATAGCAAGCTTTCGGACCGGATCCGAGTATCTTGCGGTCAACTCCTTGGAGTTGTCGTCAAGGGAGGATTTTCCCTGGAGGGGATCAAGTATCCTTTTTTCAGGATAGAGAGGGACCAGGAGTCCGCTCCCTTCTGCGCCCAGACTTTGGCAAAGTGGAGTAGTCTGGCGCCTACTTTCGTCTGGAGGACTTCCTGCTCATCTATACTTCCCGAAGGACCTTCTAGATGGTCTACTCCTTCTATCTGGTCTGCGACCTCTAAGAGGGGCTCTAGAAGAGGAGGCACCTCGAAAGGGCTGTACAAAAGAGGGTCTCTCTTTTTTCTCTATAGGCACTGCCGGCCTAAACTTCTTGCTGAGTGCGTGAGGAGATCCTGAGTTGCCTTCTCCGTAAGAGATTTAGAAACCTCTCTAACAGTCTCTTGTGGAAATAGGTGCGGGGATAACGGTGCAAAAAGAAGAGATGTCCTTTGCAAAGGTGATACTGCTCTTGCTAAGAAAGAGCTAAAGACCGATCTCTTCTTTAATACTCCCGTTCCAAAAAGAGAGGCAACTTCAACGGAACCGTCCATGACCGCTCTGTCCAGGCAAGCCAGGACGCTCGAAAGTTCCTCCATGGAAACAAAGTCAGTGTCCTGAGCTCTCTTTGCTAAAGCTCCCAAAGCCCAATCCATAAAATTGAAGACTTCTAGGGTTTAAAGAGGCCCTTTAGAAGGTGGTCTAGCTCACACATGCCCCAAGTTGCCTTAGCGACAGCAAAGACTCCTCCTAGAAGAGTCCACTAAGGAAGCAAAATCCGCATCTGCGGAAGAAGGAAGGCCTAACCCCATAGGTTCTTTGGTCTCGTACCACCTTCCTGGTTTGCCTGTTAACTTGGAAGGAGGGCAGGAAAAAACTGTCTTGCCCGCTTCCCTTCTGGAAGTCAACCACTCTGAAAAAGTCTTTAATGCCTTTTTCATACAAAGAGCGGGGCGCATCTCAACGAAGGAAGACGACTTGAGAGCTTTAGTGCTAGACATCAACGATCCTGGTGAAGGAGGGTCCGCAGGATGAAGGGAGTCTCCGAACTCCTTTAGCAGCAAAAGAGAAAGTCTCTTGTAGTCAGAAACTGCTACATCTACTGGCTCGTCGTCTTCCGATACCTGGTCCAACTGATCCACAGAAGGAGACCGTTTTGGAGTGATCTGGCTCTTCCCGGGAGAAGAACTCCTTTCCCGAGAAGGGAGCGGAACGGAAAATTAGCACTTCTATACGAAGAGTGAGGCTCCTGCCTGTCGGAAACACTCTTGCGCCTACTAGACTCTTGTTGTCTAGGTTCGCCAGGTTCGTGGCGCTTGCTAGGCTCCTGGCGTCCTGATTCAGGGCGCTTGAAAAGATCCCCGCGTCCTGATTCCTGACGCTTAACAGGCTCTTGGCGCCCTAACACTTGACGCCTAACGTACTCCTGGCGTCCTGCCTCCTGGCGCCCTGACTCCTGGCGCCCTGACTCCTGGCGCCCTGACTCTGGCGTCCTGACTCATGGCGTCCTGGCTCATGGCGTCCTGATTCCTGCCTTCTAGCAGAATCCTGACGTCCTGAATCCTGTGTTCTGAGAGGCTCTTGACGCCCTTTCTTGCGTCTTGCTGCCTCTTTGCGCCTGTCTGGCTCCTGGTCCTGCAGACCCAAAGGATCCTGATACTTAAATCGGTTTTTTTTTTCCGGTTCCTTGAAAAACAAACCTAAACCGATCGAGACTTCTGCTCGATTCGCGGCGTCTCAGAGGGCGCTTCGGGGAAGACAGCCTATAGGGCGAAAGGACTCTTCTCTTAGGAGAACAACTCCTATCAGACGAGTCTCTCGACGAAGGCGATAAACGCCCTGGAGATCGTGAGGGTTCTCTCCTATACGAAGAGGGCGGGGCGCTTAGCGGAACTCTTAACAGGGAGCGAAACATCCTTCCTCCTTGTAGAGTCCTTAGCAAAAGAGCCTACGAGAGAAGCTAACTGCTCTTGCAGATTAACCAAAAACTTCTTCGTAGGATCCTGAAGAGAAAGCTCCTCTTGTTTAGTCGTCTTAGGTCCCGAAGGCCAATCCTCGGGAAAACGCTCTGGGCTGGAGTCAGCCGCGTCTCCTTTAGGAGCCTTCCAGGCTCTCTTCAAAGGGCGCGAAAGAGAGGCCGAACTCCATCCTCGTTTAGGAGAGGAAGAGTCTGAGGCCGAAAAACACTCCCTTAGGACGCCTTTTCTGCGGCAATCCGAGGCAGCCTGGGACTTAACAACAGGATCTGCCGAAGGGACGCCTGACCGTTGGGGATGTTCTGCATCCTCCCTGCGGCTTTCGACATTCCTCCTCCCCTGTCCTGGGTGGGAGTTTGGAAGCGGTCTAGGCCTAGGAGGCAATGAGGAACCGGTCAGACGCCCCCTCCACTGCACTGGGGACACTGCACAGTCACTATCACCACTCTTACCTTGGTTTAGAGCTCGTAGCTGAGCTTGAAGTTTCTTAATTGAAGCTTTTACATTTTCCCTCTCTGACGAAGAATCTTTGGATTCAGACAGGGAGAAGCAGCTGAGGCTAAGGGTAAAATCGTTAGTAGGAGAGTTAACTTCTTGTTCTAAGGAGCAAGATCTACTATGACCTAGCTGAAGCCTTTCTCACTCTATCTCTCTCAAGCTTCCTAACATATGATGATAAGTCTTTCCATTCAAGCTACGTAAGGTTCTCGCATTCAACACAAGGTGTTAATTAAAAGAACATTCATTCTCCCTGCATTTAGCGCAAATACTATGAGGATCTAATGCCGATTTAGGCAGCCTAACCTTACAACCTTCCCTACTGCAAACTCTAAACATAGGTGAAGCCTTAGCGTCAGACATCGTGAAAGAGTAGTCAAAACCAAAGTCGAAAAACAGTCCACAATAAGCGTATGCCAAGCCAGAGAAAAAACAGAATACGTCACCAAAAAACCAATCCAAATTCTCGGCAAACGAGTTGAAATCCAAGATGGAGGAACGAACAATAGGTGTTGTCCGTTCAACCGACAGAGAAATTATGGCTTAGAAAACGGGAATAGTTCCAGACCCCGCCACCCAGCGGCGGGAATGGTGGATCACCTGACCTACCTGTCGCGTGTGCCGCGAGTTTTGAAATTCTGTCGGGACGACCGAGTCTATAGCTAAGTATATATCTGCTGGGTAAGTTACTTGTACAAAAACATCTCTCTATTGCATTTGGTTAAGATGAGTTCTCGAAAAGTAAGAGGGCTGCTCTAGGATAACAATTTCAAATAAAGTATACTTTATTATTTGAACTTTTCAGTTACAATTACAATTACCATTAAGTATAAATAAAAAACAACCGCAATTACAGTTAACTTCAAAACGTGTAATTAAAAACATTTCAGATAAATGACAATTACTCCAAGCCTGAATAAAAGATAATGTTTATTTGTAATTGGTAAAGCTCTCTTACTGTGGGTTTCACAGACAGTGCAGTCACGTTTTTGGTCAATAACACTGTAATGAAGACTGGTATCAGTGCGAGATTTTGCTATAATTTTTCGGTATAATCAAGGCTTTAACTCTAATGAATGTTCGGTAAAAATGCTCAATTTTTATCTGTAACACATAGAGCAACTATAACCAGTTACATATTCAAACCAATCTGTAGGCAATTGGCGGCTCTCTCTTTGCTTAAAAAAAAAAAAAAAAAAGTTGAAAAGTTGCGAGAAAAACGGATTTCTGCTACCATGCCGACAGTTAATGTTCCTAGGCGGCCATCTCTTCTTCACCTTCGTAATACAAGCATATGGCTGATGCCCTGAGTCCAAATGAAGATTGCGAAGGAGGTAACCAAACACAAGTATATCAATCACAGTGTCTATCATTCTACAACTCCACCATACATGCAGATATCTCTCAATCTAATAATTATAATAATTTACTTCTAACCCAAGTCAATAGTCACTAAAGAAAGAAAAAAAAATTTTGACCTTAAGATAAAAATAGTAATAGCTACTACTACTGCTGCTGCTGATGCTAAGAATAATAGTAAAAAAAAATGCTATATTACTGGTTATTATTATTAATTAATTAATATTGTTCCCTTGTTTTCAACGTAGACCAAAAGTAATATATCCATGCCTAAGTTAAGGTAGTACGGTACGGAATTTGCACATTTTTCCCGTACGTGAACTATACCGTACCGTACTTTGGTAAAATTGTCGTTGCGTAATTCTGTACCATCCACATAGGCTAAATATCAACCGTGCCGTACCGTACCGTAATGCCTGCCTTGCTGGCAGGTAACAACCGAATGAATCGTTAGATATTAAACAACATTGTAAATTATTATTATTAGATTAGATAGATGGAGATAAAAAAAATCGTACAAAATATACTTAAACTGAAGTAACATTCAGAGAGAGAGAGAGAGAGAAGAGAGGAGCAGAGAGAGAGAGAGGAGGAGAGAGCGAGAGAGAAGAGGTTGGGAATGGAAGGAAAGGAAGGGGGTTGGAAGTGGTGGGGGTGGCAGTTGGGGGTGGAGGAAGAGGGTAGGCGAAGTTTATTTTTATACTGTTGTGTTCATATCCATTTCTGGCTAATCGAGCCTTTTGCCTCTTCGTACAGGACAAGTGTCTATTCTTTATAATTTGTGATTCGTGATGCTCTTATAAATTACGGTACTGGTGTAGTACACAACAGTGGACCCCCCGTATTCGCATTCTCCGGATTCGCGAACTCACACATTCGCAGATTTCTCTCAGGAACATTTCCCTGCATTATTCACAGAAAATTCACACATTCGCGGTATTTTTCTATAAGAAATATCCATAAATTCCTGGGTTTTTTTATCAATTTCATCATAAAATGCACTTTTTGTGATAAAACTATTAAAAAAACCCAAGTATGAACATTTTTAGTGGTTTTTCTTGAGTTTTAACTAAAAAAAATAGGCTGTTTTTACTGTTTTTATAGGGGTTCCAAACATTTGTGGGTTCTAACTATTCAAGGGGGGGGGGGTCTGGTACGCATCCCCCGCGAATATGGGGGGGACCACTGTATAGCAAAATCTCGTACTTATACGAATCTTAGTTACAGAGAAATCGGTTAGAGAATTCGCGAACACTTTTAAAGAGCTCATTTTACGAAGCAGTGCTCAACGAGTTTTCAGTTCTCAATGTAATTATCAACAAGAACAATAATTACGCGAGCATATTATATTTAACAGTATCATCTTTACTCCATACCATGGTGCTTATGATCCTTATTGGCTAATCCTACAATCAAGGAACGACATAATGATATATGATATGTGATGAAAGTGCCCCAGTGTCTGTGGGTACAAGTGGTGTGCGGATTAATCACAGGAAATGGTTAGTTTATTGACACAAGCGACTCCGTAAACATAGAGATGGCGTCAATCTTCTAAATACTTCGAGTTGTAAGTAAAAATGTTGAACGCGTTTTGGTGAGACTTGCATTACGTTTGACACCGTTTTCACTACCCTCTGTTTAAATATGATATTGTTATGATACAATAAAGTTTCATACATACTTACCTGGCAGATATATACTTAGCTAAGACTCCGTCATCCCCGACAGAAATTCAAATTTCGCGTCACTCGCTACAGGTAGGTCAGGTGATCTACCGGCCAGCCCTGTGTGGCAGGACTAGGAACCATTCCCGTTTTCTATCATTTTCTCTCTTCCACCTGTCTCCTGCGGGGAGGCTGGGTGGGCCATTAATCGTATATATCTGCCAGGTAAGTATGTATGAAACTTTTTTGTATCATAACAATATCATTTTCATACAATCAACTTACCTGTCAGATATATACTTAGCTGATTGGCACCCTTTGGTGGAGGGTAAGAGACAGCTAATATGGAATAGACAGGTAAACAACATATGTTGTAGGTATAAAAGAAAAACCTTGGTTCCTACCTGATAGGTGGTAGACTTCGTGGCTGTTGCCCGGTAGTCAGCATCACCACAAGACTTTAGCGAGATATGTGATCTATGGCCAAGAGTTCTTGTGGGTCTGCCAATGGGGTATGAACCGCTTACTCGGCAGAGCCTGAAAGGACTTTGTCAATGGGTACTGGACCACTTCTATGACAATACACCTTATGAAGGAGCACACAACCAATCCCGACCACCTGATCCTAACCACCATGTTAGTCTTAAGAATTGTTCTGAGTTATCCCCAAACTCATTACAACAACCATAACTCGAAAACACAATACGTATACATACATAAAATTCCAAAATTTTTTTTTACCATACTCCTCCAAAAAGATATCACAAGAGTTCCTTACTGAACAACAGTGACTGGCCGCCTGTGCAGCATCGAGCCCTCTTTGTCAGCAGAAATCTAGAACATATCTAGTAGAAGGTATGTACAAAGTTAAGGATTGGTGTTTGCTCCCGTACCCAGTATCGTATCCGCCGATACGAATGGCCCCAGAGAAAAACATTTCTCGTAGGTCACGCGAACGTCTTTCAGATAGTGAGATGCAAATACCGAGTTGCACCTCCAATAAGTCGTATCAAGGATTTTCTTTAGCGACATATTCTTCTGAAAAGCGAGAGATGTCGCCCACTGCTCTCACTTCATGAGCCTTCACTCTTAAGAGTGGAAAAGAGTCGTCAGGACAGAACTTGTGAGCATCTGTAATGACGCTCCTTACGAAGAAAGCTAACGCATTCTTTGACATGATTCTTGTGGGGTCTTTAATCGAACACCAAAGACCTTGTCTAGAGCCTCCCATTTGTTTCTTCCTGTGCAAGTAGAACTTCAGGGCTCTTACAGGGCAAAGAGACCTTTCTGCTTCTCTACCCACGAGACTTGATAAGCCTTTAATCTCGAATCTCTTGGGCCAGGGATTCGAGGGGTTTTAGTTTTTCGCTAGAAAAAGTGTTCTAAACGAGCAGAAGGCCGAGTCTCTGTTGAATCCGACTTCATCTTCTAGGGCATGAAGTTCACAAATTCTTTTGGCTGTCGCCAGAGATAAGAGAAACAAGCATTTCCTTGTTAAATCCCTAAACGAAGCTAAATGAGGAGGCTCGAATCTTTCAGACGAAAGGAACTTGAGAACCACATCAGGGTTCCAGCTGGGAGGAGCTGGTTCTCTAGACTTTGTGGTTTCAAACAATCTAATAAGATCGTGTAGATCTTAATTGTCAGCAAGCTCTAGGCCTCTATTTCTGAAGACTGCCGAAAGCATGCTTCTGTATCCTTTTATAGTAGATACAGACAAGTGAGAGTCCTCTCTCAGGAACAAGAGGAAATCAGCGATTTCAGTTACAGAGGTACTGGAGGAGGACAACTTCTTAGACTTACACCACCTTCTAAAAACCTCCCACTTAGACTGATAGACTCGTCTAGTGGAAGCTCTGCGGGCTCTAGCGATAGCGCTTGCAGCCTTGTGAGAAAACCCTCTCGCTCTGACAAGTCTTTCGATAGTCGAAAGGCAGTCAGAGCGGGAGCGGGGAGGTTTTGATGATACCTCTCGAAGTGTGGCTGTCTGAGAAGATCCATCCTTCTTGGAAGGGATCTGGGGAAGTCTACTGTCCACTCCAGCACCTCTGCGAACCAATCCTGTGCTGGCCAAAGGGGGCTATCAGGGTCATTCTTGTTCCGTTGGACGTTACAAACTTTTTCAATACTTGCCCCAGGATTTTGAAAGGGGGAAAAGCGTGCACGTCTACATGAGACCAATCTAGCAGGAAGGCGTCGACCACGAGAGCTCTTGGGTCTTCCACCACTGAGCAAAAGACTTCCAGCCTTTTGGAAAGGAATGTGGCGAACAGGTCTACATGAGGAGTGCCCCAAAGAGACCAAAGACTCTGACACACTTCTGAGTGAAGGGTCCACTCCGTGTGAAGGACCTGGCTTCTCCTGCTCAGCCTGTCTGCCCTGACGTTCCTTGTTCCCTGAACAAATCTTGTTAGGAGGGAGATGTTCCTCTGGGAGGTCCAAAGTAGCAGATCTCTTGCTATTTCGTATAGGAACAAGGAGTGTGTTCCTCCTTGTTTCCGAATGTAGGAAAGAGCAGTAGTGTTGTCCACGTTCACTTGGACCACACTGTTTGTCACAAATGGTTCGAAGAACTTTAGAGCCAAGTGTACTGCTAGAAGTTCTTTGCAATTTATGTGCCAGGACACCTGTGCTGCCTTCCAGGTGCCTGACACTTCTCTCGGTCCTAGTGTTGCTCCCCAACCCTTCTCCGATGCGTCTGAATATAACACTCGGCTTGGGTTCGGAACTTCCAGAGAAATTCCCTTGTTCTCTTTTAGAGGGGACAACAACCATTTCAGGTGTGGTTTCATTTCCATTGGAAGGAGAAAACTGTCGGAGAGAAGTCCCGTCTTCCAATTCCATGATCTCCTTAGGAAGAACTGAAGACGACGAAGACGAAGTCTTCCTAGAAGAAAGAACTGTTCGAGCGAGGAAAGGGTCCCTAGATTGCTTAACCATTCCCTCGCCGAAGTTCGTTCTTTCCCTAAGAAGAGAGAGACTTTCTCCAAGCCTCTCACGATTCTCTCTTGCGAAGGAAATACTCGAAAACCCTGAGAATCCATCTGAATCCCCAGATAGACTAAGTTCTGTCTGGGGATCAGCTGTGACTTCTCGAGGTTCACGAGTAGTCCCAACGACTTTATCAGGTTTAGGGTCAAAGTAAGGTCCTCCAAACACTGTCTCTCTGTTCTGGCCCTGATGAGCCAATCGTCCAGATACAGAGAGATGTTGACGCCTTTGAGGTGAAGAAACCTCGCCACATTCTTCATCAGGTTTGTGAAGACCTGAGGAGCTGTGGACAGGCCGAAACACAAGGCCCTGAACTGAAAGATCCTTCCCCCCGTCATGAAACGGAGGTACTTCTTCGAAGAAGGGTGACATGAAAATAAGCGTCCTGGAGATCCAGAGACACCATCTAATCTCCTTGTCGTAAAGCCGCAAGGACTGAGGCCGAAGTCTCCATAGAGAACTTCTCCTTCTGAACAAACTTGTTTAGAGCGCTCACGTCTAGTACCGGTCTCCAGCCCCCCCGAGGCTTTTGCGACGAGAAAAAGACGATTGTAAAACCCCGGAGAGTTTTGATCCAGTACTAATTCTATAGCTCTTTTGTCCCACATTTGATCCACCATCAGACGAAGAGTATTCCTCAGTACAGGGTCCCTGTATCTGGCTGACAGTTCCCGCGGAATAGTCGTTAGGGGAGGACTGTCCTGGAAGGGGATAAGATATCCTTCCTGATTATGACATCGACGAGGCGTCCGAGTTTATGAGTGTCCAGGCGTCTGCAAATTCGAGTAGCCTGGCACCTGCTGGTGTTTGGAGGCTGGCTGTCTCATTTCCCTTTCTTAAAGGAACGGAAAGCAGGTCTACCTCTCCTCTCAGGGCCTCTCCTTTTTGAGGGAGCTCTGGAGGGAGGGCCTCCTCGAAAGGGCTGAACAGTAGAAGTAGGTCCTTTCTTCTCAACCGCAACAGGGGGTCTCTTCTTCCTTGCAGTCTGAAGGAGAAGATCTTGTGTCGCCTTCTCAGTCAGTGAGCGAGAAATGTCCTTCACTAACTGAGAAGGAAACAAAAAGTCTGACATGGGAGAAAAAACCAGGGCTGCTCTCTGTGAGTGTGAAACAGCCTTGGTTAGAAAAGCACTAAATATAATCCTCTTCTTAAGGAGTACCGCTCCAAAGAGGGAGGAGACTTCTCCCGATCCGTCTTGTACTGCCTTGTCAATACATGACAGTATACTAAGAATGACTTCGGGGTCTAGACCTTCCGAGTCATGGGCTTTCTTTGACATCACCCCAAGGGACCAGTCTAGGAAATTAAAGACTTCCAAAATATGGAAGAGTCCCTTGAGGAGATGATCAGTCTCAGAAATAGACCAAGTCACACGAGCTCTGTTCAATGCGTGTCTATGCGAGGAATCAACTAAGGTTGAAAAATCAGCTTCAGCCGAGGCTGGGAGAGAAAGGCCCAGGTTCTCCCCAGTTCGGTACCACACACCTTTTTCCAGAAAGTATGGCTGGAGGCATACAGAAGGTGGTTCTGACCAGTTCCTTCTTTGTCAACATCCATTTGTCAAGAGACTGTAGAGCTCTCTTCATAGAGATAGTCGGTCTCATCTTCAGAACCAACGAAGACTTTGGCACAATTGCACTCGAAAATAGCGATTGAGGAGGAGGAGGAGCAGCAGGAGTCAAAAGAATCTCCTTACTCTTGCAAAAGAAGGGCTGTCAAAATTTTATAGTTAGAGAAACCTTCTCTACCATTAGCCTCGTCTTCCGAATCTTCGTCCAAACCGGGAGGAGAATCCGCTTTAAATACGAGAGGATCTTCACAAACTTCTCTCTCTGCGGGAGACAAACTCCTACTAGGAGAAGGACTCATCAAGTGAACAGTCTCTCTCTCAAGTCTACTTGGTGCCTCGCGCCTGCTTGACTTCTCACGCCTGGCTAGCTCCTCGCACTTGGCTGGCGCCTCGCGCTTGGCTGACTCCTCGCGCCTGGCTGGCGCCTCACGTCTGGCTGGCGTCTCGCACCTGGCTGGTGTCTCGCGCCTGTCAGGATCCTTGACTGGCGCATTCCTGTTAGGTTCTTCGCGCCTGGAAGACGTCTCGCGCCTGGAAGGCTCTTCATGCCTAGATTGATTTTCATATCTGGTAGGCTGTTCGTGCCTAGAAAGCTGTTCGGACCTGTAAGACTTTTCTAGTCTATCTGGTACCATAAGCCTGGCGGACGCTTCGCGCCTGGAAGAGGAGGCCTCACTTCTGGCCGGAGTCTCGCGCCTGGCAGGAGAAAGGAGACGAGACTTCTTAATAGGAAGCCTAGCGTCCTTTTTACGAGGAGGATCTCTCGAAAGAACTCCAACTTAAGAGGCTAACTGTTCTTGTACAGCTAATAATATCCTCTTTGAAGCCACACCAGCGTCCTCTTCAATGGGAGAAGCAGGAGACCTCGAAGGTGTACGATCCTCAACTTCAGATTGTGGAGACGTCGAGACCATCTTTGCCTTCTTGATAGATGAGGGGGCTTCCTCCGAGAAGCGCTCCGGGCTCGAGTCAAAAGCGGGTTCCTTCCAGTGCCTTTTCAGTGGCCTAGATAGATCCGAGTCATTCCACCCTCGTTTAGGTGAAGGAGAACCGGACGAAGAGAAACAATCTCGTAGGACGCTCCTTTTGAAGCGGTCCTGAGCAGTCTGTTGCGAAACAGAGCCTGCTGAAGGGACGCCTGACCGTTGGGGATACCCCACGACCTCCGTAAGGCTTTCGACTTTCCTTCTCCTCTGGGTATGTGAGCTTGGAAGAGGTCTAGGCCTGGGAGCATCGCAGGGACGGTCAGACGCCCCCTCCACAACACTGGGAACACTCACTTCACTAAGCATATCGCTATCACTTCCCTTACCTAGCATGGCCGCCATTTTTGTCCTCATCTTATGAAGAGTAGCCTTCAGATCGGTGATTTCAGAAGCCGAATCTGAATGCAAAGCCTGTGAGGGTTCAGATACAGAGGGAGAATCAAAATAATTAATAACAGGAGAGTTAGACTCAGAAAAAGGCTCAATAGGCCTTGTACTTACACCCTTATGTGCAGCCCGTCTAATTCTATCCCTCTCTAACTTCTTCAAGTAAGAAGTTAAGAGTCTTCCATTCATTAGCATTCACCTTTCACACTCATTACAGGTGTTAGCTAAAGAACAATCAAACCCCCTACACTTACGACATACAGTGAGAGGATCAACCGAAGCCTTCGGTATCCTCACCTTGCAGCCTACATTCACACACACTCTCACACTAACACTTGAATCAGACATTCTAGCAGAAAAATCAAAAGCAAGTCCAAATCCAGTCCACGGTAGCGAATGCCAAAACAACGATCCAGGTACGTCACCAAAATATCCAATAAAGTTGATCAAAAAGTCTTGAAAAGCGAATTCCAGTTAGGAGGTAGTAACAACAATGTTGATACCACCGGTGACAGAGAAAATATGATAGAAAACGGGAATGGTTCCTAGTCCTGCCACCCAGGGCAGGCCGGTAGATCACCTGACCTACCTGTAGCGAGTGGCGCGAAATTTGAATTTCTGTCGGGGACGACGGAGTCTTAGCTAAGTATATATCTGACAGGTAAGTTGATTGTATGAAACTTAAAATTTGGCCTTAATTTCTAACTTTGGAGAAAATACTTACTTCGAAAGGAGAGTAGAGGTCTTTAGCTCCGTTTCTCACCAACAAGAAGTCGCGACTGATGCCCATCTCCGATGTCAGGACGCGTTATAATGTACTTTTTTTGGGATTGTCCAAGCTGATCGTACATGGTCCACTCTGGACCCTACGGTTTTTTACCCTACTTTACAAATATCTGTAATTTTTTTGGGTAATTTGGTCGCAAAAAAAAGGGATAATATACATAAATTAAATTAAAATTTTTAAATAAAGTAAATTTGAACTAAATAACGAGTAAAGTAAACAATTTAGGGAATAAAACTTTGCAGTTTCGTCGTCTGCTGTTCGTAACTGTGTTTGTGGCGCGCACGCTTAGGAACCAGGAACAGCAACTTGTTTAAAGTGCAATGTGGAGTGAATTGAGACCAAAATGTGTATAATAACAATCAAATAGGCACTGTGGAGTTTCAGTTGTGATGGCAGTAAGGATAAAACCCACCGATTACAAGGTACGAATGAATTCAGTTCCAACCATGACCCCGGGAATAAAAAGTTTCATTCTTTCAGTAATATAGGCAACAAAATGTTGTTTTATTGTGCTGATTACAACTGCAATCTTGAGTAAGATCAATAAATGTTACATACATACGCTAACATTGTTCAAATGATTGCTGGGAAAGATGATTTTCGTCACTGATCAGAACCTATACATCCAACGGTAGCCGCCATATTGGATTTCAAAACTGCCTTGAAAACATATTTTACGAAGAGCGCCACATGCTTATCTTAGTTCGTATGGGGCTTTCATATATCACATTATGTTGACGAAACTTCAATCTTTTGAATGGTATGCTTGGAGTTGTAATTGTATTCTTGTTTCACCATTTAAATATCGAGTGAATAAGACCTGTCCACCGTGATAAGGGTTGGTAGTCACTGGTTTTTCCCCCTAGACTTAAATCAATGAAAAGTGCTAGAAAAAAAAAAACATAATCCACTTATCCGTAGTCTGTTCCTCTAAGGTTTTTGGCAGCCAGATGTACGACAAGGTTAGAAACATTGGATTGTATCTACTTTAGAAATATCTGTAATTTTTCAGGGTAATTTGGTTGCAAAAAAGGGATAATAGACATGAGTTCAATTAACATTTATAATAAGTAAAGTTGAACTAAATAACAAGTAAAGTAAACAATTTAGGGAATAAAACTTTGCAGTGTCGTTGTCTGCTGTTTGTAACTGTGTTTGTGGCGCACGTGCTTAGGAACCAGGAACAGCAACTTGGTTCATGTGCAATGTGGAGTGAATTGAGACCAAAATGTGTATAATAACAATCAAATAAGCACTGTGGAGTTTCAGTTGTGATGGCAGTAAGGATAAAAACCACCGAATACAAGGTAAAAAGGAATTCAGTTCAAACCATGAACCCGGGAATAACAAGTTTCATACTTTCAAAAATATAGGCAACAAAATATTGTTTTATTGTGCTGATTACAACTGCAATCTTGAGTAAGATCATTAAACGTTACATATATACGTTAACATTTTTCAAATGATTGCTGGGAAGTTTGGGAAAGAAGGTGTCCATCCGTGACCAATCCCGTCCAGCCATACGATCGCCGCCATATTGGATTTCAAAACTGACTTGAAAACATATTTTACGAAGAGCGTCACATGCTTATTTTAGTTCGCATGGGGGATTTCATATATCACATTATGTTCATGAAACTTCAATCTTTTGAATGGTATGCTTAGAGTTGTAATTGTATTCTTGTTTCACCAATTAGGGTAAAAAACCGCATGGTACAGGGGTGGACCATGTACGATCAATGTGTACAACCCCCAAAAAAGTACATTATAACGCGTTCTGACATCGGAGATGTTGGTGAGAAACGGAGCTAAAGACCTCTACTCCGGTGTCAGGACGCGTTATAATGTACTTTTCTTGGAGTTGTACACATTGATTGTACATGTTCCACACCTGTACCATGCGGTTTTTTACCTTAGTAAATATCGAGTGAATAAGACCCGGCCAGCGTGATGATGGTGGATCGTCCGTGATTGTTTACCCTAACCCTCAAGGGCTCGTACTAAACACTGCAAAATACATTTGACGGCCCAATTCCTAGTGGCTTTCGTATATGTGGGGACGAACGATGCGGTCATGCGGAATGCTTATATATAGTAATACCGGGGATCGTACTAACATGTGATGCCGCAGTTCCTGGTGGCTTTCGTATTCGCGGGGATGAATGATGCGGAATGCTTATATAGAAATACCAGTGTAATTGTATTTCTGTTTTGCCAATTAATATCGAGTGAATATGGCCGATCCACGCGATGAAGACGGATCCATTGTGGATCCACTGTGGTGTTTCCCTCTATCCAGTTCGAAAACAAAAACACATAACTAGGGTAAAACACCACGGAAGGCCAACCCTCACCACGGTGGACGGGTCTTATTCACTCGATATTTAATTGGTGAAACAAGAATACAATTACAACTCTAAGCATACCATTTAAAAGATTGAAGTTTCGTCAACATAATGTGATATATGAAAGCCCCATACGAACCAAAATAAGCATGTGAGCTCTTCGTACAATATGTTTTCAAGGCAGTTTTGAAATCCAATATGGCATCTACGTTTTGCCTGGAAGGTTCTGATCAGTGACGGCCACCATCTTTTCCCCCAGCACACCCTTTGAACAATGTTAGCGTATATATGTAACGTTTATTGATCTTAATCAAGATTGAAGTTGTAATCAGCACAATAAAACATTTTGTTGCCTATATTAGTGAAAGTATGAAACATGATTGTTATGGATCAGATAAAGTTTGTTTCATACTTACCTGGCAATATATATAGAGCTGTATTTTCTGAAGTCCGACAGAATTTTAAAAACTTCCGACACACGCAGTGGTCGGCCAGGTGGTTAGTACCCATTCCCGCCGCTGGGAGGCGGGTATCAGGAACCATTCCCTTTTTCTATTCATAATTTTTATTTCCACTGTCCCCTGAGGGGAGGTGGGTGGGTACTTGATTATATATATCTGCCAGGTAAGTATGAACAAACTTTATTGTATCATAACAATATCATTTTGTTCATGAAACTTACCTGTCAGATATATATATAGCTGAATCCCACCGTTGGAGGTGGGAAGGGACAGAATAGAAGGATTTTGGGAAACAAATGCATGCAGATGATTTACATCTTGGTTCCACCTGTTAGCATAGCTGACTTCGTGATAACTGTCACCCAAGTCTGCTTCTGCTTTACTAGAGTTGCCAGCGAGGTAGAGACCTATAAAGCTGGTGCACTCCAGATGATCTGTCAACGGGGGCGTGACCACAATGTGACTAGACCATATTGACCATACCATGAGGGCTAAGAAGTAAAATAAATATGATATTGTTATGATACAATAAAGTTTGTTCATACTTACCTGGCAGATATATATATAGCTGTATTTTCTGAAGTCCGACAGAATTTTAAAAACTTCCGACACACGCAGTGGTCGGCCAGGTGGTTAGTACCCATTCCCGCCGCTGGGAGGCGGGTATCAGGAACCATTCCCATTTTCTATTCATAATTTTTTATTTCCACTGTCCCTGAGGGGAGGTGGGTGGGTACTTGATTATATATATCTGCCAGGTAAGTATGAACAAACTTTATTGTATCATAACAATATCATTTTGTTCATGAAACTTACCTGTCAGATATATATATAGCTGAATCCCACCTTTGGAGGTGGGAAGGGACAGAATAAAAGGATTTTGGGAAACAAATGCATTGCATGATTTACATCTGGTTCCACCTGTTAGCATAGCTGACTTCGTGATTACTGTCACCCAAGTCTGCTTCTGCTTTACTAGAGTTGCCAGCGAGGTAGAGACCTATAAAGCTGGTGCACTACAGATGATCTGTCAACGGGGGCATGACCACAATGTGACTAGACCATATTGACCATACCATGAGGGCTAAGAAGTAAAATAAATATATATATAAATATATATATCACCACCTGACCAACCTAGCCAAAGTTAAGGTGTGTTAACTAAGGCTTAAGAGTTAAGAAGTCGCCGTTGTTGGCGACTCAACAACTAAATTAAGAGCTCTTCCTAACCATTTTCTACAGGATAGGATGAGTGGTACTTCTTGCCCCCAAGATTGTGTCTGCAGACACGTATGGCCCTAGCGAGCAGCAGATCTCATATGCCATCTTCACATCTCGCAGGGAGTGTGAAGTGAACACAGAGTTGCTTCGCTAAAACATGGTACTCAGGATGTTGCTGAGTGCCATGCTCTGTTGAAATGCTTCCGAGGGGCCCGCGCCCTCGACCTCGTGAGCATTCCAGATACAAAAAGATTTCAAATCTTTGTGCAAATAAAACCAAAAAAAACAAAAAAAAACAATGAAATGGAGGCAATTTTTGAAAGCAACATCCTTAACACTACAAGCCCAGGTGGGTTCTTCGATATGGCAAGTCTGGTCTTTTTTCGGAACACTGCAGATTGCCCGAATGACTTCGACTTTCTTGAGTTTTATGTAGATAAAACTTGAGAGACCCAACAGGGCACAGACTCTCTCTGGCTCCTGCCCACTAACTTGTGCCATCCTTGCTTACAAGCTCCTGGCCCAAGGACAAAACAGGTTTCCATTCTTAGGCCACAACGGAAGGCTTAGAGAGCACACCGCCTTGTGTTCTCCAAAGCCAAAACTTGTGACGATGGCTTAAAATCTCACTAACCCTCTTTGTCGTATCTAGGGTGGTTAGAAGAAGGCTTCCTGATCACATGCAAGAAGTTAACAGGTAGGAGAGGTTCGAATGCTTTGACATCAAGAACTTCAGACTACGTCTAAGTTCCATATTGAAAGCTTCGATCTGGACATGCACAGTCAGTCTGGACATGCACAGTCAGTCCGTCTGTACTAAAGTCAGTTGACCAGTCAGACGAATCAAGGACAGCAAGGCTGTACCCTGAAGACCATAAGGTACTATTCTTCGCTGAAGGATGAGTGTCTGGGACTGCCTGGGCGATTCAATCTAAGCAAACCTTGGGGGGTGTATCAACGCAACCCAACGTCGTCAGCGAATCACTCCTGACTGGAGCTTCTGGTGCCAGGAGAAAGGAGCAGGAGCAAAAAGGCGATTCAGTCCGAAGGAAGAATGCCTGACAGCCCAACCTGGTCTCATGTTACACGATCATCGGGGTGTATAAACGCAACCGACTTCGTCAACAAGAAACTCAGGGCTACTATATGTCGCCTGATCTCGCACGAGTGTCTGACTCCGAGAAAAACAGGGGAGACAAAAAGTAGATGTGAGCGAGTTTCGAGATTCCACAGAACTCAAAGATCGTGAAGGGCTTTGTTGTTTGACAGACGCAAATCTCTGAGCCCAAAGGCCGTCAACAACATATTTGCGTATTCTTTAATAGTTGTGACTGAAAGCTTATCCCATTCTTCAGACGGAATGGAAGACGGTAATCTTATTCCTGTCAACATCTCGATAGTCTGAACGTAGTCAGACTCAGAGCGGAGAGGTTATAGGTACCTTTAGTTAAGAGTAGACCGACTCTCTCGGAAAAGGTCCTTGGAAAGTGAACTAGGAAGTATGTGACCTCTGTGAATCCAGGATCCTGAAGGCCAACATGGGGCGATCAGCGTCATTGTCGCTCCCTGTGACGTCATAAAATCCGCTTATTACATTTCCTAAACGATTGAAAAACGGGGAAAAAGAGACTAAACATCCATCCCCGTTCAATATCATAGGATGGCATTTAATGGTACCAATCCCGGATCGAGAATAAGGGAGCAGA